>NW_006922088.1:853532-855131 GCF_000298275.1 Orycteropus afer afer | reverse complement strand
CCAGGTCTGGAATTAACCATTGCTCCAAGGAGCCTTCTTCCTTTTAGTGGAAAATGGTATTTAGAAACCAAGATCTAAGGGTCTGGGCTCCATGGGTACTCATTGCTGTCAGGCTCTCTCTGCTGTCAGGTTCTTTCAGTCCATAGGTTTAAGAAGTGTGCTTACATGCCTATGATTTGTGTATCTACAGATGTAACTATACATTTACCTAGTGCCTAAGGCACTTGACTGCTAACCAGAAGGTTGGCGGTTCAAACCCACCAGCCACTCCTTGGAAGGAAGGTTGGGCAACTATTTTTGTAGTGATACTGCCTCAAAAACCCAAGGAGGGGTCGCTGTGAGTTGGATCTGACTTGACAGCAGTGGGTATATCTATGTTTGAGTTCACTAGGTGGCTCAAACAGTTTGTGCTTGACTATTAACCTAAAGGTTGGAGGTTCAAACCCATCCAGTGGTACTGTGGATGGAAATGCATGCAGAGCTGCTTTGGTAGTGATTATTGTTGTTGTCAGGTGCTGTTGAGGGGGTTCTGGCTCATAGTGACCTATGCACCACAGAACAACATTGCTCAGTCCTGTGCCACTTGTTGTTATGCTTAAGTGCATTGTTGCAGCCACTGTGTCAGTCCATCTCATTGAGGGTCTTCCCCTTTTTCAGTAAAGATTAACGCCTAGAAAACAGGATGGAGCCATTCTATTCTGTAGCATAACATGGGGTTGTCATGAGTCAGAATCAACCCAATAGCAACGAACAAAAACGTGTCTATATTTATTTCTATGTGATAAAAGCCACAGAGCTTATTCTAGTTTCTTCCCATATTTGTACCTCCTTTTCCAAAAATGAGAAACCTGGCTCCTGTGATTCTTAAAATATTTGCTTATGTCATCAGTCCCTGTATGTAACCAACATCACATCACCTGCACCCTACCCCTCAAAGGAGTGGAAGCTCTCGTCCCATCTTTTGGGCCAATTTCAGTCTGCCCTCCTATGTGGTTAGCCTCCTCTCTCTGGCCTCTGACACTCCATCCTGGGTGGGCATCCCATAACGATGCCATTCTCATCCTGTTTGGGCTCTGCTGCCCTGAGGACCAGCTATATCATTTGTAGGGCCCAGTGTAAAAAGTAATGTGGTGGCTCTGTGTTCAAAGATTAAGAATTTCAAAACAGTGAAGCAGCTTGGGGTCTGTATGGTTGCATGGGTCTCCACCCACCATGCTGAGCCTCAGCCTGCTCCTTCCTCACAGATGCCCTCCTTACCCTGCTTTGGCTCTGACACCCATGCCATGGCCCCACCTGCCCAGATGTGCTTTTCATCCCAGTCAGGCTTCTACCACCACGTGGACGCTGTTTTCGTTCTCTAGCGCTGCTGTAACAGAAGTACTGAGAGTGGATGGCCTTAACAAACAGGAATTTATTCTTTTACAGTTTAGGAGGCTGCTGTTATTATTGTTGTTATTTGCTGTCGAGTTGGACCCAACTCATAGTGACCCCTCCTTGAGTTTCTGAGGCAGTATCACTACGGAAGTAGATTGCCCAACCTTCCTTCCGAGGAGTGGCTGGGGGGTTTGAACCGCCAGCCTTCTGGTTAGCAGTCAAGTG
>NW_006922088.1:849880-852217 GCF_000298275.1 Orycteropus afer afer | reverse complement strand
TTGAACCGCCAGACTTCTGATTAGCAGTCAAGTGTCTTAGGCACTACGCTCCCAGAGCTCCTAAAGTAGACTATAGCATATTCAACGTTCTTCACCAACACCACAATTCAAATGTGTCAGTTCTTCTCTCTTCCTTTTTCATTATCCAACTTTTGCATACATATGAGGTGATAAAAAATCATCCTATAATAATTATATAGAATAACTATAATTGAAGTTAATTATTATAATTAACTAATTGTTTTTCGTTCTTAACAATATATCCTAGAGGCAACTTCATAGAGATAGTGAGATACCTCATTTCTTTATTTTTTTAAAATAGGTGCATAGTACTGCATTGTGTAAATATATCATAGTCCTTTCAATGGTTTCTTTGTTGATGAATGTTTGGTTGTTCTAGTCTTCTGCTTTTACATATGGTTGTCAAGTATCTTTCTGATGCACCTGGAAGCAGTCAGTCCTGGTATTTCAGAGAGGCTGACCAAGGTGGATTATTTAATAAGCAAAGTAAGCACGTGTGAAATTGTTCACCACAGATTAATAAGTAAGCACAAGCAAGCCTGTGCTCACCTTGCTTACTGGGTACTCCGACCCTGTCAGGGATTGTAAATTTGTAAACAGGCTTTGATTCTGGAGGAAGGTGAAATTGTTCACTAGAAATTAGTAAGTAAGTACAAGTAAGCCTGTGCTTGCCTTGCTTATTGGGGAATCACCCTTGGCTGGGCCTAAAGCCTTGTTCTGTGCAAGCCTCAGGTGCTTCTTTCAGATCAAGCCCCAAATTTCAGAGAAATGCTCCCACATTTGTCCTGAGGATTGATGCTTGAGCTAGATGGTCAACCTGCTGGACTTCAGGCGGGCCAGTGGCTTTGAAGAGGCTTGGAGTCAGAATGCCATTTGGGCTCTTTTGATACCGGAAAGGGACAAAGAAGTCAGTCTGAAGCCTGCACGACCCTGAGACCAGAAGAACTAGATGGTGCCCGGCTACCTCAGAAAGGGATCAAAGTAGAAGATCCTGGATAGAGTGGGAGAACGATGTGGGAGAAAACTCAAGTCACAAAAAAAGACCAAGTTTACTGGTCTGATAGAGCCTGGTAAAACCCCTGAGACTATGGCCCACAGTCACCCTTTGGGCCTGGAATTGAACTCATGTGGCTTAACCTTCAGCCAAAAACAACAGACAGGCATACAAGGTGAACAAGTACACCAGCTACATACACTCCTTAGAACAATCAACCACAAGAGATCAGAAAGGCATCATTTTCATAGGGAGATAGCTCAGAGGACAGGATGCATAGGATAGAAGGACACAGGGAAAAGGTAACCACAGGGAGGAAGTGGGAAGAGAGCTGTTACATTATGGGGATTACAATCAATGTCACGAAACAAAATGTTTATGAACTGTTGGATGGAAAATGAATTTGCTTTGTAAACTTCCACCCAACTCACAAAAGTAATAAAAAACAAAATTAATATTAAAACACAAAATTTTTCAGAGGAAAAAAAAAAAGGAGCCAGTCCGAGCCTGTCTTTTGGAGTGGGATTCCTTCAGCACACGTAGGGGAAGGCCAAATGCTCCAGAGGCCGCCACATCTGCTCCAGGAGAGGAGACAACTTCCTGTCCCAAGTCCTGCAGGCAACCCTGAAGTGGGCGAACTGGCGAATTCCTTCTCCTGAGATGTCAGAATGACTTCTCAATCATGCTATTCGTTTTCAATGCGGTCTCTTTTTGTTTGTTTTGTTTTTGCATATAGGATGCAAGGGTGCATTTTCTCTTGCCCTTGTTATCACAAATGTGAACTTAGGAATTAGACATGTTTATTGTAGATGCTCTCATGAGGTGAAGGGGTGTGTTTGTGTTTTATATTTGGATTCAGTTCAGACCCACATGAGTAATATTATACATGGGACTCTCAGCTGGGTCACCTTGCATTTTGAGGGAGGTGGCCTCCACCTGAGATGCAGAGACAATCTTTGGCAGTCTCCTCCCAGGAGGGAAGGAACTGACTAAGAATTTTTAACACACAGGTTGTCCAGCTCCATGGGAGAGGTGGGTAGAGAGGTAGGTGGAGACCTGGGTGGGAGGTGGGTGGAGAGGTGGATGGGAGGTGGGTGGAGAGGTGGATGGGAGGTGGGTGAGAGGTGGATGGAGAGGTGGATGGGAGATGGGTGAGAGGTGGTGGCAGGGGGATGGAGAGGTGGGTGGGAGGTGGGTGAGAGGTGGATGGAGAGGTGGATGGGAGATGGGTGAGAGGCGGTGGCCGGTGGGTGGAGAGGTGGATGGGACGTGGGTGGGAGGTGGTAGAGAGGTGGATGGGAGGTGGGTAAGAGGTGGTGGCC
>NW_006922088.1:839202-849780 GCF_000298275.1 Orycteropus afer afer | reverse complement strand
ATGGGTGAGGGGAGATGGGTGAGAGGCGGTGGCCGGTGGGTGGAGAGGTGGATGGGAGGTGGGTGGAGAGGTGGATGGGACGTGGGTGGGAGGTGGTAGAGAGGTGGATGGGAGGTGGGTGGGAGGTGGGTGAGAGGTGGATGGGTGGTGGGTGAGAGGTGGATGGGACGTGGGTGGGAGGTGGTAGAGAGGTGGATGGGAGGTGGGTGGGAGGTAGGTGGAGAGGTGGATGGGAGGTGGTTGGGAAGTGGGTGGGAGGTAGGTGGAGATGGTGGGAGGTAGGTGGAGAGGTGGTGGAGAGGTGGATGGGAGGTGGGTGGGAAGTGGGTGGGAGGTAGGTGGAGAGGTGGTGGAGCAGTGGGTGGGAGGTGGATGGAAGGTAGGTGGAGAGGTGGGTGGGAGGTGGGTGGGAGGTGGGTGGAAGGCTGCCAGAGGGACAGCGGGGAGGCTGGTGTGGATGTTTCAGAAAGGTGAGATGAGGGACGAGGTCGATGACCGCCCTGCCAGCTGAGCACAAATTATTCATGGGGAGGCATCTGAGTCCTGTGGAAAGAACCCTGGGCTGGCGATGAGGAGACGGAGCTGCAACCTTGGAGGAGTTCTGTTTGGCTTTGTCTGAGCAGCTTCAACTCTCTGGGAACCAGACACTGTGTATGCAAAGCAGGCAGCGATCCCGCCCTTGGCACCTCCCAGGATGAAATTCTAGGTATAAAACTGCTGCTCTAGGAGAGTTTAAAAGGCACCTAGGAGATTTCAGTGCCCAAAGTCCTTTTTGCAGAAAGGCGGGGTATAAACAGAGGGACAAACCCACTGATAAAACTGAAGGCATCAGGGATCCTTGTGAAATTGTGAAATTGGGACCCAGCCCAGGAAAGCCACGCCCAAGGGCCTAGGATCACCTTGATCTTGTCTGTAGGGCTGGCAAGCTGCCCGCTGTAGCCTTGGGTGCTGGATGTCCTGTCTAGGGAGGAGGCAGGCAAGCAGGCCATTTCCCTTGCAAAAATGAAATTCAAATCTAAGATGGCGTCCGTGCACAGGAGGCAGCTGGGCACAGATGTGTCAACGACTGATGGCCTGGGCTCGGCCTGAGCCCTCCTTCTAGCTCCTCTGAGCTGTTAGGCGTGGGGCTGGCTGTCTACCCTGGGTGCCGCTGAGACCAGGGCTGGGGTGAACGCAGGCCCCAGGTGACTCCAGGCACCCATGTAGCCCAGCTGGGGAGGCCGAGGTGGCTCTCGGAGCCGCCAGCACATGCATTAGTAACGGGCCACCGAGCCTGTTGGCCCTGCGCCCTGTTTCCAGAGCCCGGGAAACTGGAGCTAGGCGCCTGGCCCCCACACTCCCCACCATGGGGCCTTGGATGCCTCTCCTTTGTCCTCAGCCTCCTCATCAAAATGAAGAGAAACATAAACTAGTGATTTCTCCTGCAACGTCCTGCAGACCCAGTTGTTTCTGGTGTCAGTCCTTCTAGAGCTTTCCTGGTATGGCGGTGCTTGGAAATGACCCAGGAGGCCTCTTGGGACACCTTGGCTGCAGTGCCCAGTCTTCTTGGAGTTGTCAGATGTGTGCTGAGACCCTTGGACTGGGCCCCTGCCATAATGGAGGTCCATGGGGGATGGAGAAAAGCCACGGTCAGACCACGGAAAGGAGGGTGCTGAAGGAGAGTGGGAGGCCAACTATTCACAGGAGGGTGGAGCCTGTCCAGGACTGTGGTTGACCAGTGAGTAACCTCAGATAGACCACTTACCTTTCGGATGGGACAGTTCAGTCACTCTCTGATGGTGTCAAGTGTGACCCAACAGTGTTCTGAACGGAACTGCCCACACCTGTGGAGGCTGGTGTCTGCACTCTGGGTCACCACAGAGTAGAGAGGTCCCCAGGCAGGGTGACCAGAGTGCTGGAGACTTCCAAGAGGGTTCAACCTGCTCGGACTGACCCTGCGCATGTGGCTGGCCTCACCCCTTTGGCACCACTTAGCCACTGACCTGAGCCAGGGGACCCTGTGGAAGGTCAGGGTTACAGAGCAGTGAGCAGACAGAGAGTGGGAGCTGAGACCCTGAACCAGAGTGAGGGGAAGCCAACCCATCCCTGGGACTTGGTTCTCATCAGCTCATCTAAGCACGAAGCCAGGTCTGGTCACACAGAACAAGTGGCCCAGGCTTTGGGAGCCCCTGACTCGGGCAGGAGGGGAGGGTGGTAGGAGGAGCCTCCCCTGGCCCAACACAGCTCAGGGGTCTGAGGCGAGAAGGGGTGAACTCTCAGGGACCCCTGTCCCCTGCTCTCACCCAACTTCTGGCCAGCAGAGCAACCCTGAGTCCCTGCTCTCGCCTGATGCTGTCACAGTGGAGATGCTGCAGCTGAATGATGATACTCTCAAGTATCTTGGCTCCTTGGGGGAAGCAGACTGTCACCCACTGTCCTCCACTGGCACAGGAGAACCCCAGGCTCCCTCAGGTCCAACCATGCTCCCCAACTCTGCCCCTAGCTATAACCCTGTAGAACCATCTCTGTCTTCTCCCTCTTCCCCCCCCAGTCCACCACCACCAGGTCTCTGTAAGGTCACCTGGTGGACTCCTTGGGTCTGTCTGGCTGATTTTTCAGGTGTGTGTCACCAGGCCTTTCTTGTAAGGTTCCTCTGGGTGGACTTGAACCGCCAACCTTTCTGTTAGCAGTCTGGCATTTCAGAATCAAAGGGTATGCAGAATGGGGTGGGGGGCAATGACGTGTAGCCTCTTTCATAATCTAACTCTCCTTCACCGAGGAGAAGCCAGTGAGGGCAAAGGCCCAGTCACGGTGGGCAACAGACCCTGCTCACTAAGCACAGCTCCCTCCACCTCCCCCCATGTTTAAATGGAAGGCACTGTTTTAGATTAGTCTCAGTATTGTTGTCCTTGTTATGTGCCGTCGAGTTGGACCTGACTCATAGCGACCCCTCCTTGGGTTTCCGAGGCAGTATCACTATGGAAGTAGATTGCCCCATCTTCCTTCTGAGGAGTGGCTGGTGGGTTTGAACCACCAGCCTTCTGGTTAGCAGTCAAGGGCCTTAGGCACTACGCCACCAGGGCTCCTGTCTCAGTATTAAGAAGTGCCATTAGGAAACTGTTTGGCATCGGTGGTTTGTGATCGACTGCTACCTAAGGGTTGGAGATTTGAACCCACCCCGTCACTTCGAGGAAGAAAGTCCTGCCCACCCCTGTGGAGGCTGGTGTTTGCACTTGCTTCTGTAAAGATTACAGCTGAGAAAACCCGACGGACCACCTCTACTCTGACACATGGAGTCACCATGAGTCAGAATTGGCTCCATGGCAACAGGTTTGGTTTTTGGTTTATTGGCTGAGAAGAATATTTCATTAAGATAACTGAAGCAGTGTAACTTAATGACACTGATTCTTCTAAATAGAATTGGAATGTATTTTGGGGACTACACAGGAATCAAACCAAGGGTCCATCTGTGGGAAGAGGCAATGGAGAAACTCAGTATCATCAGTCAAAACAAGGCCAGGGGTTGACTGTGGAAAAGACAATCAATTGCTCATAAGTGAGTTCAATTTGAAGTGGAAGAAAATTGAAACAAGTCCATGAGAGTCAAAATATAACCTTGAGTATATCCCACCTGAATTTAGAGACCATCTGAAGAATAGATTTGATGCATTGAACACCAGTGACTGAAGACCAGAGGAGTTGTGGGATGACATCAAGGACATCATACACGAAGAAAGCAAAAGGTCTTTAAAAGGTCAAGGAAGAAAGAAAAGACCAAAATGAAGGTCTTTTCTTCATTCATCCAAAATGTCAGAAGAGACTCTGAAACTTGCTCTTGAAAGAGAGTAGTTAAAGTGAAAGGAAGATTATGTTGAAATGAAAGAACTGAACAGAAGATTTCAAAGGGCTGCTTGCGAAGACAAAGTAAAGTACTATAAAGAAATGCGCAAAGAAATGGAGTTAGAAAACCAAAAGGGAAGAACACACCTGGCATTTCTCAAGCTGGAAGAATTGAAGAAAAAATTCAAGCCTCGAGTTGTAATACTGAAGGATTCTATGGGAAAAATATTGAATGACATAGGAAGCATCAAAAGAAGATGGAAAGAATATACAGTCACTGTACAAAAAAAAAATTGGTCATTGTTCAACCATTTCAGGAAGTAGCATATGATCAAGAATCAATGGTATTGAAAGAAAAAGTCCAAGTTGCACTGAAGGCATTGGCAAAAAACAAGGCTCCAGGAATTGATGGCATACCAACTGAACTGTTTCAACAACTGGATGCAATGTTGGTGGCACTCACTCGTCTATGCCAAGGAATTTGGATGACAAATTTATGGATCTATTCTAGATGGCCAACCATCTAGAAGAGATCCATATTTGTGCCCATTCCAAAGAAACGTGATCCAAAAGAATGCAGAAATTATTGAATGAAATAATTAATATGACACACAAGTAAAATGTTGCTGAAAATAATTTAAAAATGGTTACAGCAGTACATCAACTGGGAATTGCCAGAAATTCAAGCCAGATTCAAAAGAGGATGTGGAACAAGGAATATCATTGCTGATGTCAGATGGATCTTGGCTGAAAGCAGAGAATACCAGAAAGATGGTTACCTGTGTTTCACTGACTATGCAAAGGCATTAGATTGTGTGAATCATAACAAATTGTGGATAACATTGGGAAGAATGGGAAATCCGCAACACTTAATTGTGCTCATGAAGAACCTGTACATAGACCGGGAGGCTGTTGTTTGAACAGAACAGGGGGATACCTCATGGTTTAAAATCAGGAAGGGAGTGCGTCAGTATCCTTTCACCATACTTATTTAATCTGTATGCTGAGCAAATGATCTGAAACCTGGATTACATGAAGAAGAATGCAACATCAGGATTGGAGGAAGACTCATTAACAACCTGTGATATGCAGATGACACACCCTTGCTTGCTGAAAGTGAAGATGACTTGAAACACTTACTCATGAAGATTAAAGACTACAGTATAGTATGCAGTATGGATTACACCTCAACATAAAGAAAACGAAAATCCTAACAACTGGACCAATAAACAGCATCATGATAAATGGAGAAAAGATTGAAGTTGTCAAAGATTTCATGTTACTTGGATTCACAATCAAAATCAACAGCCACTGAAATAGCAGTCAAGGCATCAGATGTCACATTGACTGGGCAAATCTGCTGCAAAAGACCTTTTTAAACTGTTGAAGAGCAGAGATGTTACTTTGAAGACTAAGATGTGCCTGACCCCAGCCATGGTATTTTCAATTGCCTCATATGCATTTGAGAGCTGGACAATGAATATGGAAGATGAAAGAAGAGTTGATGCTTTTGAGTTGTGGTGTTGGCGAAGAATGCTGAAAATACCATGAACTGCTAGGAGAAAGAACAGATCTGTCCTGGAAGAAGTGCAGCTGGAATGCTCCTTGGAAGTGAGAATGACCAGGCTTCGTCTCACCTACTTTGGTCATGTTGTCAGGAGGCACCATTCCCTGGAGAAGGATGTCCTGCTTGGTAAAGTGGACGGTCAGGGGAAGACTGCCAATGAGATGGGTTGACACAGTGGCTGCAACGATGGGCTCTGGTATGGGAAGGATTGCGAGGCTGGTGCAGAATTGGACAGTGTTTTGTTCTGATGTACACATGGGGTTGCTATGAGTCGGAGCCGACTCCAGGGCACTTAACAACAACAACATGAGGCTGTAATCTTTACCAGAGCAGACTCCCACATCTGCCTCCTACGGAACAGCTGTGGGTTCTAACTGCTTACCCACTGCCCCACCAGGACTCCTTTCCTTAGAATAGAAGCCCCATTGTTTTCATTTTTATTTTCATTGTGAGTTGGGTGGAAGTTTACAGACCAAATTCATTTTCCATATAGCAGCTCTCTTGCCACTTCCTCCCAGTAGTTACCTCTTCCCTGTGTCCTTCCCTCCCAGGCACTCCTGCCCCCGCAGCCCACCCCAGCTGTGTCCCTGCGCAAACACTGCCCTTCTCTCCTCCAGGACTCATCGAGCACTCCAAGGAGTTCATCTGCCTGCTGTGAATGCTCACCCCATACGTGAGTCTGTTTGCCTGGAAGCCACAGCACTGTAGAAGGCCTATTGTTAGGTAAAGATACCAATATTTTTACCTAATAGCTGAAATGAAAAAAACAAATTATGAAAAAGTTAAGACCTACGCAATGGTCTAATGGCATAACGAACCTCAGGTATCCATCACCAGCCTTAGCAGTTGTCAGTATTGGCTGAATCCAGTTTCACCTAGCACATACCCTTCCCATGATTTTGAAAAGAAGGTCTGTCTAAAAGACAGTCTTTGAATTGATATCTACATATATGTTTGCACAGATGTCTATTTACAGACATATAGTATACATAATGGGAGCTCTGGTAGCATAGTGCCTAAGGCACTTGACTGCTAAGCAGGAGGCTGGCGGTTCAAACCCACCAGCCACTCCTCGGAAGGAAGGTTGGGGCAATCTACTTCCGTAGTGATACTGCCTCGGAAACCCAAGGAGGGGTCACTATGAGTCAGGTCCGACTCAACGGCACATAACAACAATAACAACAGTATATATAGTATTGTCACGTTGCTACGCATTGTTCAAAGTTCCCCAATTTCCTCATTCTTTTATTTCTCCTCTAAGAGCTGATGTGGTGGTTATGCTTGTGTTAACTTGGCTGGGCCTGGTTGAGTGGCTGGGCAGCTGGTGGTAGTTATTCCCTATGATGAGACTGGTAATCAACTCCATGGTGGGATCTACCACAAGCAGCTGAGTAGCTGCTTTGGGTATGTGGTCTGTTTCCTGTATATAAGAAGCAGCTTTGGGAATAGTCTCTAGCTTATGGCACGCTTGGACCCTGCGTGTAGCCATGTTGTTGTTCACCAGCCTACCATGCTCTGCCGACCTTGGGACTTTCAACGGACTTGAGTTAATGGCTGCCGTGTGGTTTGGTAACATTGGGACTGTGCTGTTTACTTGTCAACCTTGGGTCTGTCAGCCTCAGCAGCCATTAGCTGTCTGAGTGAAGAGATGCCTCTTGCTTCAGCAGGCCAGGAACAAGAGACAGAACTGAAGCCTAATGTCAAGGGGCTTTCACCCAGCCCCTACAGCCTGGCATTTTGAACTTGGACTTAAAGCCTCCAAATTTTAAGAATGAACTCATGTTTGTTCAGGCCGTCCCGTTTGTGGTATATTCCTGTTAGAGCAGCACTAGGGAACCAGAACAGCTGACTTATTTGAATCAGGATCCAAATAAAAAAGGCCCACACATTGGATTAATAGAAAACCAAACCAGTTGTCATCAAGTCGGTTTCAAAGCATGGCAACTCCATGTGTTACAGAGAAGGACTGCTCCACAGGGTTTCCAAGGCCGGGACCTTTCAGAAAGTTTGCCAGGCCACTCTTCCAAGGTGCCTCTGCTGTTAGGTGCCATCAAGTTGGTTCTGACTTATAGAAACCCTGTGTGCAACAGAAAGAAAACTGCCTGGTTCTGTGCTGTCCTTACGCTGAAACACCAGTGGCTAGCTCCCAGCATCTTAGCCACCCACAAGCCACCACACAGCATGACAAACTGACAGACGAGTGACAGAAAGTGCCTCTGGCTGGGCTCAGATCACCAATCTTTCAGTCAGTGATTGAGCAGGACCTGGGGACACTTATTGCGCTCACAGAGCCCCAGTTTCATTCAAGGGGGCCAGTGAGCCCAACTGAAGTAGTGTGACCCCCAGCTTTCCTGCATGGATGCAGCCAGGTGACTCAAATTGGCCAGTGACATGGAAGTGGAGGTGTGGAACTAGCTTCCATGAAGATGCCTTGAAAGAAGCTGCTAGCTGGATGGTGCAAACCTTTATCCGTCCTTCTTCCTGCTGCCTGGAGCTTGGGATGTGGTTTCTGGAGTCTGTTTGGACCATGAGGTGACCCTGTAAATGTACCAGGACTAGTCTGGCAGGCAGGAAAAGAACAGGAAGCTAATTTCCCACCTCACTATTATTTCCAGTCTTTATTATTGACTAATTTAATAGGAAAAAACAAACAAACAAACAAAAAAAACCCACAGCACTTTTTTTTTTTTTTTTTTAAAGCAGTGGCTTGAACATGATAGAAATTATTTCTCTTTCTCTCACATGAAATAAGTCTAGTGTTAAGCAACCCAGGGCTAATATACATGGTTCCAGGAGTTACTGGGTATCTACTGCTGTGAAACAAACCACACCCAAAACGCAGAAGTTTAACACAACAAACATTTGCTCTCCATTTCCTAGTTTCTGAGGGTCTGGAAGCGGAGCCCAGGCCACTTCTGGTTCAGGATGTCTTGGGGGTGGAGGGTGGGGTGGGGTGGCTACAGCCATTCACCACTTCGCTGGGTCGGGACGGTGCACCGCCCAGCTCACTCACAAGGCTGTCAGGTCTCAGCTCCTTGCTGGCTTTACGGTGGGAATTCTGTTCAAAGAGCCGCCTCAGCTGGCTTCTCCCAACTACTGACTCAAGGCAGAGAATGCAATGGAGACTGGGGGTGAAGCTGCTCGCTGGCCCCACTACCCACACCACCTGCCTCCTGCAGTCGGCTGCAGCCCCCCGTTGACTGCTCCCTCCTTGAAGCCCACAACCCTCTTGCTTAGGAAGGACACTTGGGGCTCCTGCCCCACTTCTCCCTCTCACCTTCTTCTGGATCCTCGGTTTGCTCCTCTGATGCTTGATTTGGCCCCAAACCACTATTGAATCTCATTTCTGGCTGGGGATGACCTCCGAGCCAGCCAGAACCCTGAGCCCACCCTCCGCCGCCCACCCACAGGCGCTCCTCCAGCGCACTCCCGCTGCCCTGTGGACCCAGGGGTCTCCTCTGCCCGGGCTGCCCTGCCCCCTCTCCAATTCCTTCCCATCTAACCAGACCCTGACCAAGCCCCCTCCTCCAGGAAGCTCCTCCTTGTGGCTTGCGGGCTTTCAAGACCCCCAGCCCTCCCTCCGTAAAACGTCAGCTGGGGGCGTGGCATGAGGTGGCTGAGGTCTCTCTTCACCCGCGCCCCACGTGCTGGCCGGGATGTGGAGAGCACACAGTTGTAAGCAGGACAGCTTTGGGCTTCTGCACTGAGCTCCCTTCCGGTTTTTATCTGGCGGGGGTGGCCAGGGCTGGGGTGGCCTTGTCCTGGCCCCACTGACCCCAAGGCCAGCTGTGCAGAGCCCCTCAGCTCCTCTCCTTTCTAAGTCTTGTTGGCAGCCTCCTGGTGAGTCTAGGGCCCAGCCTTGACCTTCCAACATGCCCTTCTTGCAGAGCCGTATCTAGGGATTGGCAGGTACGGCACAGCCTGGGCGCCGCTCGAGCGGGGGCGCCAGTGAGCACTTTCTATTGGACACGGCAGCTTCCATGGCGAGCTGGGGGAGACCGTCCGGCAATCTAAACTAATGGTCGTGGCCGCTGTTTTCCGTAGACATCCCCCTGCCTGCTTAAGAAGTCCGCCCGTTGCTGGCCACCAGCAGCCCCGGCCGCGGGGACAGTGAGGCTGAGAGGCCAGCGATGACCCATAGGGCTGGGGCTGCTGCTGTCTGAGGAGCCGGAGAGATCCTACCTCCTCCTGACACGGGCAAGGAGGGTCGCTGCCCGGGGACCCTCCCCTAAGACGTCTGGGCGGGGCGGCCTCCCGGCTCGGTGTGCAGACCCTCACTGACTCTTAGCGGCAGCTGCACCCACGGCCCGCGGGCAGGCCGACGGGCTCCGGTACTGCGAACGCCCGGGCTCCCGGGTTCCCCGGCCGGAAGGCGGCGCCTAGCCGACGACCGTGCGCCCCCTGGTGCCCGCGACGGGAAGGCCAAGATGGCCGGCAGGTGGCAGGCTGCGCGGTGCTCCCGCCGTTTGGCCGCTTTCCCCCCCAGCCCGCTCCAGGCACTTCCGTTTCCGCATAGGAGAAGTGTCCCCCAAAGAAGACTCTCTTAGTCTTACAAGGTAGGGGCGACTCTGAAATGGTGACGCGTTAGGCTCCAGCGGTGCCGGATGGGCTCCCCGCTGGGGGCGCCAGGAGCCACCAGGTAGTGCCCTCGCGGTGGCACCGCAGTGGGGACGGGGCCTCCCGGGGACGGAGAGGGGCGCCGGGAGTACGGGCCCTCGGAGACCGGGGAAAAGCGCTCTCCCTCTGGACCGTCGCCGCTTCACTCCGCACGGGCCTCTGGCACGTCGGTCCCCAGCTCCCGCCAGGCTGTGTCAGGGACAGTTGGCGGAAGGACTCCTGGCCCGAGGCCTGCAGGGTCCGCATCCTGGAACACAACTGGGAGCGCCTCCTTATTTCCAGGCTCCGTTCTCTGGCGCAAGACTGCACCCAGGGGCCGGGGAGGCCGTGGACAGCGGCCTCCGGAACATTCTCTGCAGAGCGTGAAGTCCAGGGTTTGTCTCCAAACCCCCACAAAATCGTGCTTGGGATTTGCTTTCTTCTCTCACCACGGGTGGCTGTCGGGCACTTGGAAGCTTTCCAATGAGGATACACATTTTTTCCTATTTGTTAAAAAGTTAAAATTGTATTCAACATGTAAAACTTGAAAAACAAAGGTTATATATATATATATATATATATATATATATATATAT
>NW_006922088.1:818225-838175 GCF_000298275.1 Orycteropus afer afer | reverse complement strand
AGCTTTATTATGTCCCCTGCGATTATGGTCCTGAGCCCACAGGTTCAACTACTCACTCCCTCTGGGTAGCTGGCTGTGCCCAAGTGACTACAACCTTGTCCCTTGTCCTCTCTACTAATACACTTGGGAACTCTTACAGAACATACAAATACACTTGTAGAATCATTGTCTGCCAACCCTATACATGGTCTTGGGCACACTCCCCCTGCATAGACGTACGTAATAGTTCAGGCTTTCCACCCATCTATCCACCTGTATAGCCATGTTTGCCTTCACTGACAACACAGTATTGTATGTGCAAAAATGGTTCACCTTTGTTGTCTGTACCTCCCATGCACTCCGTCTTCCTCTTCCTCAATGCCACCATATTGATCACTCACATTTGGTTCATTGCCCTTCTCTTCACCCAAATCAATACTTACCTCTGCCTATCTAACAGTGTTGCCCCTTCTTCCCCCTGGTAACCAACGAAGAAAATTTCCTTCCATATCTAAACTTTTCCTTGACTTTTACAATAACGGACTAATACAGTATTTGTCTGTGATTGACTTATTTCACTCAGCATAATGTCCTCCAAGGGAGCTCTGGTAGCGTAGTGCCTAAGGCACTTGACTGCTAACCAGAAGGCTGGTGGTTCAAACCCACCAGCCACTCCTCGGAAGGAAGATGGGGCAATCTACTTCCGTAGTGATACTCCCTCGGAAACCCAAGGAGGGGTTGCTATGAGTCGGGTCCAACTTGATGACACATAACAACAATGTCCTCCAAGTTCATCCACATTATGTGGTGTTTTGCAGATTCTGCATTATTCTTTAGGGTTGCATAGTATTCCACTGTATGTACCATAGTTTGGTTATCCATTCTTAAATTGATGGACACCTAGGTTGTTTCCATCTTTTGGCTATTGTAAATAGTCCTGCAATGAACATGGGTGTGCATGTATCTGTTCTTTTCCTGGCTCTCACTTCTTTAGGGTATATACCTAGTAATGGAATGGCTGGGTCAAATGCTATTTCTAACTTTTTAAGGAATTGCCATGTTGCTTTCTACAGTGGTTGTATCATTGTACAGTCCCACCAGCAGTGTATGGGAGTCCCAATCTCTCCACATCCTCACAGGAATTTGTTATTTTCTGTCGTGTTGAACTTTGCTACTAGTGCTGGGGCAAGATGGTATCACGTTGTTTTGATTCAGCCCTGGTTTTAGGTGGAGAGCAGGAAACCCCAGGGCCCCGGTGTCTCAGGAACTTGTTCATTTCCTGGGGCAGAAAGCAGCCAACACTCCTGGCCTTAAGGCACACAAGAGTTTTTAAGGCAAGGAAAAGTCCTGGGGCTCTGGGCACATGACTTACTTTTCTGCCTCAGAACCACTGGGCTCCCCCTTCCCAGAAAAGGGGCCATGTTCAGCCACCTGCCACTCAGGAAGCAGCCAAGATGGAGGCTGAGGGTAACGCTGGGCGAGGTGACTGGTGGGACGAGGGGGACGTAAGTAACTGCACCTAGACTCCTCGTGTGACGTCAAGAGAATGGCCAAGTGACCCACAAATCTTTTAATTTCCTTTTCAGCAGAAAAATAGGTGCTCTCAACTCCCAAAGCTGTTTGTGTCTAAAAATCTGAAGCCACTGATCTTGACAACATGGTGTCTCAGGGGTTAGTGTGATATCCCCTCACTGGATACCCTGTCCTGGGATCAGTATTGTCTCAGAGAGCCTAGGTAGAGGTGAGTCCCCAAGTGTCAGAGTCAGAACCTACCAGTCCAGGGACCTCATGTTACAGACACTCTGCAATGGACTCAAGGTCACCCAGCTCATCAGGCAAAAAGCAGGACATGAACTTACAGCCCTAATATTCCTTTATCGCCCTACACCCTGGCCTGAGGGCTTACTGAGGACCACTGGCAGAAAACGTGTTGGATGTCTTGTGTCTAAGCACTGGGGTCAAGGTAACCTGAGGCTTTCCTTGCTGTGGGAATGAGGTGGCAGGCAGACAGACACAGGTCCCTCACTCCCAGGTGGCCTGTGCTAGGTCTACTGGAGGAGAATGCATCAGACGGAGGGGGTGCAGAAGTCTGGGGGGAAATGAGCAAGGAGAAAACAGAAGAGAGTTGGGAAAGTGAAGACATTTGTCCAAAGGAAAACTATTGCTTTTGTCTTAAGGCCTAACAAAAATCAAGTCCACTGGAGACTGGCAGGTCAACATCGCCCTCTGGTGGCCACTGTGGGCAAATGCTTTACAAGAATTTAAAATGCTGCTGCCTGAAGCTGGTCCAACCCAGCCATCAGCTTCACGGCCCAGGGCCCCCTCGCGGTTCAGGCTGGCACTTGGCTCAGGCAGCACCCGTGTGCAGGCAGATCGCCCTGGCAGAAAGCGGCACCACGTGTCAACTCCAGCCCACGTGGGTCTCCTTCGCTCAGCATCCACAGGGTCTACGTCTGAGCTGGAGAGAAATCAGCAACAGGGATGCCAGGCGGGCTGATGGCCTGGGGACCGAGGGAGACTCCAGGCCTAAGGCCTCCAGGAGAGGGCTTTTCAAGACCCCGGAGAGGCAGCCTCCCAGCCCTGTGTTAAGAGGCAGCAGTCTCCTGGGCTGCAGGTGAGGACAGGACTCTGGGGGGAGGGCTGTTAGGTAACAGTGTCTAAGGGAGACACTTCTTTTCCAAATTACCTTCCAAGAGCTTCTATCAGCTTTCTAAAAGCTTCTCTGTCAGAAGAGCCCAGGTCTGCCGCACTCAGAAGCCAGATAAACAGGGAGGGGATGGGAGGTGAGGGTGTCTCTTTAAAAACCAAAAGTAATCAGGGGGCTATTAATCTTATTGATCAAGGTCCAGTCACTTGCCAAGGTATATACACATTTTATTTTAAAAAAGTTTACAGTTTTCATTATACACAACTATTAAGAGGTTATAACCAGAGGAGGCATTTGTCCTGTTGACAGAAGTGCCCACTAGATCATCACAATGCAAGAAAGAAGGTGGAGGGGAGGAGAAAGGTGGGAAAAGCGGTGAAAAGCTTCAGTTTCAATTAAGGGCTTGTACATCCCTTTTTCTCTCTTCAAGTATCACACAATGTACCAAATACACTCAGGAATCCCGGCCATTTCTTCCCAGGCCCGTCCTCGGGAGAGCGGAGAACCTGCGCTCCTGAAGGCTATTAGCCTGCCCCCACCCCACCCAGGCCCTAATGGAGTGGCCTGGTATTCGGTGCCCAGAGAAAACAGGAACACAGATTCCGACCAAAGAAATGCAATTCTCTGTGTCCAATCAGAAATGGTATGATTTCAGGCAACAAGGCTGTGAAAATTGAGGAAATGAAGACACTTGCTAACTTTCATCAGTGTTTTTCACTTTTCTGAATCCCTAAAACACAGAAGGGTCACACACCCTTTAAAATCAAACACTAGTTTTCCAGAAACGTGGTTTCTGGAAGCTGCCTGCTGTGGCTGGCAGACCTTCCATGGACCTCAGCCCAACTTTCCCCATCAAATTCTAAGTTTAGGCCGCCTGAGTGGGTTCCGACTCACAGCGACCCTAGAGGCAGAGTAGAACTGCCCCGTAGGGTCTCCCCGGCTGGGATTCTCATGGGAGCAGACCGCCACATCTTAACCCCTCGGAGCCGCTGGTGGGTTCCAACTGCCGACCTTGTGGTTAACAGCTGAGCTCATAACCACTGCACCACCAGGGCTCCTCCTTCCCGCCACAGGAGCTTAATAACGAGTGAGTGTCAGTCTATGGCCAGCTGAGGCTTCAGGGAGCCTTTTGAGGAAAAACACCTTTGAGGAAGACACTCCTCAGGAGGTGAGAGCAGCCAGCTGGCAATTCCAACAGCTTCTGAAGTGGAAGAGAAATGTTAGGGACAGGAGACAGAGGTGGCAACTTGTGATAGCCACCTCGCTGGCAGAAAAGGCTCCGTGAGCCACGCAGTAACCTCAAGCCCCATTGTGGAGGCTGCCTGAGAGCGAAGATGCCAGCCTGGAGGTCAGCTACCACTAAAGGCGGCCCCCAAGGCCCAGGGCTGGGGCTCCCAGAGCAAGGCGAGAGCCCATTAAATGCTGTTCTGCTGGGGTCATCATCTTGCTCTCCTTGGTGTTTGGCCAGAGTTTGAGCTCAGTCGTTTGAACAAAGACTGGTTTTGCTGGTCCTGACTCACCAGCCAGGCTTTCCTCCAGCTGCCACTGTACCTGTGAGCATGGGCTCCGACGCCCATCTTTCCCAGGTGCAGGGAAGGGGCAGAGGTAGCCTAAAAAGGACACGCTGCTCCACTTACCAAAAGTCAAGTTCCCAGCGGAGAGAAAAAGCCCCACCCAGCCAAAAACATGCATGGGGCCAAGGTGAGTGGCCAGGAAGGACCACTTGGCACAGATGAGACGGTCGGATGTTACTGGAATAGCAACTGCAGGACTTGCACGGCTCATGTAGGAAGCCTAACCATACCTTCACCACATGCACGGGCACGCGCACACACGCTCGCGCGCTCACACACAGCTGCAGCTGCACCCCTGCCCTCGCCTTACTCTGGGGCGTTCTGCACCGCCCATCCGCCCGTCTGTATGTGGTGCGGCGTTCTCCATGCGGGTAGACGGTCCCTCCTCCTGGGCGAACCGGTTGCGGAGCAGAGCCGTGTCACTGCTCACGTTCCCACACCTGCCCTACACTAGGCTCAGAGCCGCCAATTAGTTTTTGACAAGATGAAAAGCAATTATTTCTGGACAGTATTTTTTTGAAAGGTAATTAGAACACTATTGCTTGTGCAATATTGAAAAAATACAATTTTTTATTGTTTGAACTGAATCACCACCAAGTACTTCAAGCCTACCCTAAGTAGCACCTACAATAAAGGTTAGAGCGCAAGCAGACTGCTAATTCAGCAGGTAAGCGGGTCAGACAGCGCCAGCAGAGACCCTCCCTCCCCCACAGTATGAGAAGACAACGTGCTAGTAAGAGTTAAAGGTACACCGTTACATGTCCAAGAGTTCATACTACCCTTCCAACAAGCCACAAATGCTACACAGGTAACTCGCACGCTAACTAACCACAGCCCTACAGAACGGCACTTTCATTTTTTTAAAGAAAACCTTTTGTTTTGCTTCATGCCCGTAATTAACATAAAATAAGTAAATTATTTCTTTTATTTAGGAAAATAATCATGCTAAAAGCAAGTTGCCCTTTATATAGATTTTCAAAGAAAAGACTGATTGTGCTTTTTGAGTAATAATAACAATTAAAAAAAGGGGGGGGGGGAGGTATTCTTCCAACCTCACTGACTCAAACCTTGTGGAATACAGCACTTCTTCTAAACTAAAACACACCAAAAAGAAAAACTCTCTCGGTGGGACGTTCACAAAATTGTCTTCAGGAGGTTTCAGGACTAGCTAATTCTGTCCTACTGGCTGCGGCAAATAAGAATACAAGGTTACGCTCTGACGTGTCTCCCAGTTAGCCCCCAAATCCGGCGGGCGACACTCGGATCTGAGAGACACTTGCCAGCAACCTGGACATACAGTTAGCTGAGTGCACATTTGATCAGCGGGCACTTTCGACGCTCTGATTTCCTCTCGACATAAACACAGGAAAAAATTCCTTCCTTCCAAACCTGTTCTGCCACGTCATGGCTCTGAGCCCTCTCTCCTAGCCGGTCACCCTGAAGGAACCTGTTTGTGTTTCCCACTTTAGGTCTATGAACCTTTATTTGTTCCAATTAGCATTCAATTTAAATTTAAAATGTGTGTTGGGTCTAAAACACCCATTTCCCACTCCCACAAGCAGATGGTGGCCAGGCTGCTGCCAGGCGGGCGGCAGAAAAAGGGGGAACAGAAACCAAGCATGAATGGGAGCGCCCGGGGGCCCAGTCACAGTGGCCGTCTTCCCAGGGCTGGTGGCCTCCCGAGTGAGGAAGAGCCTGTCTCTTGGTGGATGAAGCGGACACTGGCAGCCTGTCTAAGCACAGTGCACACTTCTCCCCTCCACCCCAAAAAAACCCCTCACCCTTAAAGCTCTTAGTGCAGGGACGCACTCACACCAGCCCAACAGGAGGACAGGCAGTCAGCTGTGTTCTGGGTCAACGGAAGCCTCCTCCTGGTCACTCTTCTCCTGTCCTGTCCTTTTAGAAAGCTCCACCCCCAAGCACAAGGATCAGGTTCAGAAACACTTTCAAAGGGTTCTCCCAAAGCAGAGCACTTGTGGCTGCAGGCCCAGAAGCTTGAAGGGCAGGAATCTACATATAAAAATGTACTTAAAATCCCAGTCCAAAAAATGGTTTTAGGTTTCAATACTCCGATTAGCTCCCTGTTGTATCCTGTTCTCCACAGAAATGGGGCTACCAGCATGAACAGAAGGCGTGGCTCTGGCTCCTCCACGGTGGGCCCCCTTCCTCCCCAGTCTGCTCCTTTCCAGTTGGAAAAAGCACTATTCTATCTTCACGTCCAAGAGCTGGTTGGTTTGGTTTGCTTCTTTGGAACCATCAATAAAAGGAGATGGTTACTAACGTCTACCCATCGGAGCGGCTATTTCGTTTGCCGGTTCAGGAACGCACAGGCGGCCTTGGCCATGGACTTACGAAGGCATGCACTCGGACTGCATATTGCTACCAAAATGGAATGTGGGGATATGCTACGCACCTTAGGTTGAGAAATGACCAATAAATCAAGATCTAAAGGGTGATATATAATATATATATATCAATGCTATTATTCATAAAAACCTTGTTTAGTAATAAAAAAAATTGCTTTGTTTAAATATGAATATTATAGTCTGCTTCTCATGGTTAGGAAGTAAGAGTCTCTCCGGGAAGCAGGTGCACTTCCTACTACAACTCCATGTCCTGGGCCTCGTCTTCCGAGAAGTCAGACATCGAACTCTCCGACGAGCTGTCTCCGGTGCCCTCCTCCTGCTCCTTCAGTGCCTCCTCTGTGGCGTATTTCTGAATATACTCTGCATGGGCGTGGGGACAAAGACAAGACGAGGGCACAGTGAGGGCAGGCGTGCGCTGGAGTGACCGACCCGAACGCTGGCAGGCTCAGCCTTACCGGGCGTGCCAGGGGAGAACACAGACGCAGTCCTGCAGCCCCTAAAGGAAGGGGACAATGCCCCCAGAAACCGCTGTGGAACCAAGTTTGTGCTTTTGGCCCCAAGGGGATTGACAGGGGCAAAGCAGAATGTGTGACGCGCCCAGCAGGGGCCTAAGTACTCGGATCACCGTCCCGAACTCCCGCGTAGCATCACCTCCGGGGGTGGACAGACAGACAGGGCTGTGCACACGGCAGTGGCTCCTCCACCCCAGGGCCCTCAGCTGGCTTCGAGGCCAAGGGGCCAGCCAGGCCCCGCCTAACGCTTTCCTTACTGACTTCCCAACACGGCTGCACTTCTCCAAACTCGAGGGCTAGCGAAATGTGAACCTGGCTTTGTGTGCTAATAAACCGTGCGCTTCCCAGGTAGAACGCCGTGATGCGTGACTCCACGGTCATTTATAAGGCAATCTCCCGTCATTTTCAGACTTTCAGTTACGTAATTACAGTCAGCCCAAATCTTTTCTTGTAAAAATACCGCTTAGTCTCCACAGATCCCTCCTGTCGGGTTTTGGGGCAGCTGGTGGAACAGTCTCTCATCTGCCCAGGAAGCAGTGACCTGAGGTTATGGCGCTCGGGCTGAGGCAGACTCTGCCTGCTGCAAAAATGTTCAGAACTTCTTAACAGACCGTTAAACCCATTCCTGAAAATACCAAGTGCATACTGTTTCCAAATAAGCAGCCTACACACGGCGTAAGACTGTCAGGAGCCCGTTCAGAACTGAAGTGTGAGAAAAATACCCTCATCTCCTTTGCTGTGTTTGTCCTCCAATGAGCTGCAGGGATTGGCTCTTGTGGAAGGGGAGGAGAAGCGCACTGGCCGCATGAGCCTGCCAGACCTGATCCCAGACAAGGGTCGAGCTAAGCGTGCTTTTTGTATCTCCAAAGGTGTCTATGTATGTGGGGGGGAGGGAGGAGGAGAAAGAGGAGGAAGAAGAGACATAGACCACTACATGGCCACAGGAAAAAAAATTATGGGACTCTCAAATCATTCTACCAAAATTTTACTCTGAGGTAATCAGATTAAACAAGCCCCTGACCAGGTAGGAACTTAACCTTAATTTACCTTGTAGAGTGAGTGACATGTTTATTAAAGCCTCAGGAATTTTATTTTTACCATTTAACAGGTTTTGTTTCTGCCTGTGACACTGTCATCTGATCTGTCAGCCTTTGTTTATTACATTCAAGGAGACAAACAGGAAGTGCTTACCAGGACAAGGCCTTTCCAGAGACAGAAAAAAGAAGAGCAAGGTCACTAAAGAGCAGGAGAAAAGAGGCAGGAAGGAGTCTCTGACTCACAAGGTAAGAGTGACTGTGAGTCGCACCTGCACACTCCACCCACTCCACATCTTACTGGTATGGTATGAACTACGTACAGCGTACACTGTGGCATGTCACTTTGTGGACGTGGGGTACTTAACGTTGTTGTCAACTTGGCTGGGCCTGGTTGAGTGGCAGGGCAGCAGGATGTGGTTATTTCCCGTGGTGAGACTGGTAATTAACTCCATGGTGGAATCTACCGGAGCAGCTGAGAGGCTGTTTTAGGGATGGGGGCTGCTTCCAGTATGGAAGAAGCAACTCTGTGCTTTTGGGCACATTTGATCCCTGCATACAGCCAAGTCATCTATTCAACAGCCTGCCATGACGTGCCAATCCTGGGACTTCTTCTGGACTTGAATCAGTGGCCTGCCATGTTGTTTGCTAACATTTGGACTGTGCCTTTTTACTTGTCATCCTTGTGTTTGTCAGTCTCAGCAACCAGCAGCTATCTGAGTGAAGAATAGCCTCCAGCTTCAGTGGGCCGGGAGCAGGAGGCAGAGCTGAACCCCAAGGTTAAGGGGCTTTCACCTCGGCCCTAGAGCCTGGCATCTTCTAGCTTCCAGAATTGTAAGACAATAAACTCCTATTTGTTAAAGCCATCCCATTTGTGGTATTTCTGTTGGAGCAGCACTAGGTAACCAAAACAGGACGTTATCATTCTCAGATTTCACTTACAGAAGTTCAATGTAATGATTTATAAGGATACTGACAATAAAAGGCAATAATGAAAGTGAAAGAAAAAACAGAGAGGTATTCGACTCAGGACTGCCTCACGATAGAGCTGTTGGAACGGAACCCTTTCCTAAGTTGGGGACTAGCTGTGTAAGGCAGATGTAAGAGGCCCTGGAGGAGGATGGGAAGGCAGCCCTGTCTGCACGGACCCTGGAGGAGCTCTGCCAGCTGCCATGCAGGAGAGGCACTGGGGGGTGTGGGGGGGCCACAGCACTGCCAAAAACCCCGGCAGAGGAAGCAGGGCTGCCTTGTCTTCCCACTTCAAACAGCGTGAAGCAAATACACAAAACGTAAGGACACGGCTTTGGCTGGGTGGTGGGTTCACGGCTTTTTTATTCTTTCTTCTCTAGGCACTCTGACTAACGAAGGGAGGGAATATACTTGAGCGTATGAAATTCATCTAATTTGACTGCTATGTTCTGATGCATTTAGAGGTGTGAGGGCAAAAGATGAAGCTTCAAAACAGTGCCAGGGAGCCTGGGTGATGGCTAAGAGGCACCAAGTGAAGGTTTTAGGGCAGCAAATGACACAGTGTTAGATAGTTCCAATGGTGCCCAGTTCTGCAGGCGTCCAGTGTCCTCAACATGCACTGGCTAAATGCAGTGGCAATTCACTCCTGTCTTCAGTCCGGTAAGAGGACACGGGTGCTTGAGTTGTAGTGACCGCCACACAAAGGGAAGAGACGGAGGGATCCAGGGAGAGGGGTGGGGCAGGCTTTGGGAATCATCTCCCTGGAAGGGACACCTAAAGCTGTGAGGGGTGAATGCGCCCCCAAGGAGCGGGGAGGGGCTGCGAAGCCTAGGCCACAATCACAGAGAGTGAGAAAAGTCTGCTAATGGCAGGGCTCAAGCGCCAGAACTACACAGAGGTCAGGCAAAAGGTCTTGGGAAGGTACCAAAGGACCTGGAAGTAACAAGGATGACAGCTGCAGTACAGGGGGGGTGGGGGGAACAAACGAGACTTTGGCAAGTGAAGGCGAGGAGCCAGAGGTCTGAAAGTGAAAGGAAATGGTCAGCCTGAGGCCTAATGGTGCCCACCAGGAGGAGGAGGAAGACCACAGGCTGGTGAGGGAAATAAGGTGGGGCATCTCTAATTTCTTGCCAAAGGGAACAAAGAACAGACAGGCAAGGAGAAAAAACACACATACAGTAAGGTGAACTCAGGTCTGATGACCAAGATTTTCTAAGATTACTAAGGAGACAAGATGACAGCTGCCATTCATGATGCAGGAAGTGCAGGGCTCCCTAAGCTCGAGCAGCCATTCTGAGACCACAGTGCAGGCTGGCTCCTTCCACAATGGGCACTAAACTGCTGAAGCATAATGTGTACGAGAACCAGAGGGATACTGTGCACCTGGACATCTGTGGATCACCAGACACTGGGAAGTGATTCCTGTGCCCGGAGTTCAATAGTCTTGATATAGAATTTTATCTGGTTGAAAGTGACTTGCCTTTTTCTTGAAATATGTATTTATTTATTATATATTATTATATGTAATATATGTATTATTATGTATTATTTAGCTATGTAGATATTCTGCTACATAAATTAGATACTAATTTGCAAAGCACTTGCAACCTAAGTAAACTGATTAGACTTGATTGCTGCTGCTGTCGTTGTTATGTGCCGTTGAGTTGGCCCCAACTCATAGCGACCCCTCCTTGGGTTTCCAAGGCAGTATCACTACAGAAGTAGACTGTCCAACCTTCCTTCCCAGGAGTGGCTGGCGGGTTTGAACCCCCAGCCTTCTGGTTAGCAGTTAAGTGCATTAGGCACCATGCTACCAGAGCTCCCAGACTTAATGTACTTCTAATTTATCTCAACAATAGCTTCAAACCATATCCTACAGAGACCTGGGAAGGATGAGAAAATACACAAGGGAACTATTGAGTCCAAATAGCTCCAAATGCTACCGTATGTCTTATACCTAGATGGCTAAGAAGGAAGGTCTGTGTGCCTAAGCTCTGATAAATTACCTCCACTGCCATCTTGTGCAAATGTTCTGAGGGGCCCCACATCCTATGGCCCCTGGTGTTCTGGGCCGCTGTGCAGATGGGCAGGTGAAGTTAAAACACGGTGTAGGGTTTGTTAACAAGCATAATGCTGATTTTCATGAACTGAATTTCTTCCCTTTTTGGTGGTGCTCTATTTGTCTAGATTTTTCAGTATGAAAGTTCTCCAACGTACATGAAGTAGAAAGGACACCACAAACTCCAGTAAACTGGTGTGGTGCTTGGGATGTTCTTCCTCAACCTTCTTTTTGTGTTAATGAAATCCAAGTCCCGTTAATACGCAAACTGCCCATGACTGGGGAAAGAGGATTCTAGATCCGAGAGGATGAGCAAACCAGTGCTACCACCACTAGCACATTTCCAACAGTAACAGCACATCTGGACTTTTAACAGAAAACCCGCATCAGACCAAGGCCCGCTATCTGTGGTGGAGGAGGAAACAGGTGGCTATGAGCTTCCCACAGTGAGAAGCCAGCCAGCCAGGGGAGCAAGAAAAGAAGCCAGTTGGAATTTTTAATTCAAGAGCTAAAATGAAATAGAAAGTCTAACGATGAATTCAGCAATTATACAACGACTAACGCCGACTGCCTTCCTGAAAGGCCACGGTGATTCTTATCTGAAAACAAATATGACACCATGTCTTTCAATCAATACTTTACTGACAAGTCACATTTTCTAATCTTACAAGTGAAAGCAAAGCAGGACAGAAGCTCTCTGCTCTGGGTGTCCCAGGCACAACTGGCAGGGTCACATTTGTTACTATCGCTAGTCAACAGGGGGTCTCCTCCCTTCCTCACTCCTTTCCTGCTTCCCTGCCTGCACCCCTGGGCCCTCTACGGACATCTCGGAGCTGCAGCAGGACCCTGGAATAACAGCAACTAGTGAGCTTCGCTCCACATCACACACTGTCTCTTATTATGTCTGAAAGAAAAGATCAGGAACTTAAGAAGGACTTGTAATGACCAAAACCCAAGAGGTTTAAATCCACGTTGTACTGTGTGCCTTCTTACCTTTAATTTTCTGCTTGTATTCTTCTGGTCGGTGGAGGTACATGGCTGCAGCATCACCGTTGAGAGGGTCTATGGGGTTAGGGTAGGCCAACAACTGGGGCAGGAAGGACTCAAATATATTGGTAAGATCTGAAAAAACAAACAGAAACCTGTCATGCTTGGAAACATGCAGGTGCATCTCAGATCCAGCTGAGGTCTAGATTTCGCTTCAGTTTAGTAGTTAACGCTTCTTACCTTTGAAGATTTCTAACATGCATACATCTTTTCCATGAAGTCTGCTTCACTACATGTGACCTGTATTATACATTCCTTTCCATACTAATTTTAAAATTTTAATTTGAAGAACCAGGTAACTGTGTACCTGATATTCATTTTGAATGTCTAATTGATTCCACCTTCCTATTTTAATTAAACTGTGTACCCAACACCTGAGCAACTCTACCCCCTAGAAAGAGGCAGTTAATTTCACACAGCTGTGTTCCACCACATTCAAAATTCACATTCTGCAAAGTGTTTAAGCCCCAGCCCCCAAATGAACTGAACACACTTTTATAGGACTTGACAACTCAATCCTCACAGTTCTTTATGGAGGCAAATATAACCCATTTCTGGATGGTGAGATAAGAGATGATCTTGACCGCTGACAACGGTGAAGAACCAGAACACAGGAGAGTATCAACATACTGCATTTATCAATACATGTTGTAATCAATATCCGTAACTGCCTTCTTGCCAGAATCACTACAAGGTGCTCAGGATACCAGGTGACATCTACACACACGGAGAGCAAAACCAACCAAAACCCTGCAGTAACACAGCTTCTACAGAGGAGCCATGCCCTGAACACCTGAGTGGTAAAGAACCCCCACTTTCCTCAAACTTCAGAGGGGCTGTAACTTCCCTCTGCTGTTTCTCAATGAGCAGACGGTGACCTGTGGGACCCTGGGGCCTCCATTTCTCGCTCCACTCTAGTTCCTCTGCACACATTTCATGTTTTATAGAAAACACTTCTGCTTCTGGAGGGAAAACTACGCATGTTCTGTCTGTTTTGGTTTGAAGAAGCAGAGGGCAATGCTTACATGCTTACACTCTACTGCTGGGTGGAGTAGGCCCCAAGTGGCATGTTCTCCAGATTTACGACTATGCACAGCATGCATGCAGGAGAATATTTAAAAAGCTGTATCTTTTTAAAAGCCAGACTCAGAAGAGGATGTGGAATAAGGGAGACAATTGCTAATGTCAGATGGATCTTGGCTTCAGCCAAGATACCAGAGAAGATATTTACCTGTTTTTTATTGATTATGCAAAGGCATTCCAGTAACATTGTAAAACAGTTCCAGAACACTTAATTGGGTTCATGAGGAACCTACAAATGGATCAAGAGGCAGGTGTTCAAATAGAACAAGGGGATACTGCATGGTTTCAAATCAGGAAAGGTGTATGTCAGGGTTGTATCCTTCCCCCATACTTATTCAATCTGTATGCTGAGCAAATACTCTGAGAAGCTGGACTATATGGAGAAGAGCGTGACATTAAGATTGACGTTGTCAAGGATTTCATTTTACTTGGATCTACCATCAAAGCCCATGAAAGCAGTAGTCAAGAAATCAAAGGATGTACTATACTGGGCATATCTACTGCAAAAAATCTCTTTAAAGTGTGAAAGAGTCAAGATGTCACTTTGAAGACTAAAGTGCACCTGAGGCAAACCATTGTATTTTTAATTGCCTCATACGCATGCAACAGCTGGACAATGAATAAGGAAGACCACAGAAGAACCGATGCCTTTGAATTATGGTATTGGCAAAGAATATTGAATATACCATGGACAGCCAAAAGCATGAACAAATCTGTCTTGGAAGAAGTCAGCCAGAATGCTCTTTAGAAGGCAGGACGGTGAGACTTCATCTCATGTAATTTGGACACGCTGTCAGGAGGGACCAGTCCTGGGGAAGGGCACCTGGCTTGGTAAAGTAGAGGGTTAGTGAAAAAGAAGATGACCCTCAATGAGGTGGACTGACACAGCGGCTGCAACAACAGGCTGCCACACAGCAACGATTATGAGACGGCACAGGACTGAGCGGAAGTCTGCTCTGTTGTACGCAGGGTCACTGTGAGCCAGAACCAACTCAATGCACGTAACAGCAACAGCATGTCTGAGGAGACACTGAGCTTCTGTTAAGGGCGATAGAAAAATGTGGGAATAGATGATGTTAAAGTGACTTAATGTCACTGAACTGTGTAAGTGAAGAATGTTGAAACAGCAAATGATTTTGTTACATAAATATTTACCACCAAAGAACAAGTACTTAAAAAAATTTTTTTAATTAAAAAAATTGTGTCATGTCAATGGCCTTACAATTTCTACTTTTCACAGCTTAAAAATGACATTTTACTTATTTTAAGGCAGTGGCAGAAAATGCCAAAGGATAAGCAAATTAAGAAGAGAAAACAAGGGCGGGACAGAGAAGTTTTACAAACTAAACATTATCCCAGATCAGGCAACAGTTAGTAACAGTCACATATATATGACCTCACTTCTGCTGTACACCAGTAAAAAGCAGAATTGGCAGAAGCTGTGTGATCAATGTTGTGATAGTTGGAACTGTGTGTCAACTTGGCTGGGCCCCAGTTCTGTGTGGTTGTTCCCATGATGGGATCGGATGACTGTGTTCTGAGTGGCCAATCTGTTCAAGGGGAGTTTCCCTAGGGGTGTGGCCTGCTTCCAGGACATCCAGTGACATCCTGGGAAGAGAGACATTCTTCTGTGGATCGGGATTCTGTTGTGCTGCCTACAACTGTCCGTGAGTGAGCAGAGCAGTCCACCGTTCAGCCTGGAGATCTTGGATTTGTCATTCGTTGGAGTCAACAGCCGGTATACTGCCTGCCAGCCTTGAACTTCTCGGCCCCTGCGGTGAAAAGCCTCTAGGCTGAAGTTTGCTCCAGGGTCTTTGGACTTGCCGGCTTCTATAAGTTTGTGAGCCATTTTCCTAAGATAAATTTCTCTCTCTCTTTACATATATATAAGCTTTGCTGGTTTATGTTTCTCTAGAGAACCCAGTCTAACACAAATGTTATTTACTGTAACAACAACAACAACAATAAGCAGCTGCTAAGGCACTTAGGTACAGCCAGACACCTCATTGGCTTTGGTGTCTTGGCGCTTCAGGGTCATGGTTTCCCGGGATATCCCAGTTAACTGGCCTAATGAGGTGCCTTAGTGCTTCTGCTCTTGCCTAGTTCCCTGCATAGTGCCTGGGGTCTCGAAATCTTGCAAGCAGCCATCCGAGGCACAATTGGTCTCTATTCTCTTGGAGCAACAGAGGAAGAAAGAAGGTCGGGAGGAGGAGGAGATATGGAATGTGTGGCTGACTGACTACCTCCATGAACACGAGACCAGAAGATCTGGATGGTGCCTAGCTACCATTACTGAACACCGTGATCAAAGATTCTAAAGAAAAGTCCTGATCAAAAAGGAGAACATGCAGAACAGAATTTCAACTTCTCACAGAAGCCAATTTTTGCAGATGAACCCCAGAAACTACTATCCTGAGATCATCTTTAAACCTTCATCTAAAAATGACCTCTGGAGCGAGTAGCTGTACCTGTGGGCTCAGGATCACAGTCACAGGGACACCAAGCTCAACTGGCATAACATACGATACTAAACCTTTTTCCACTTCCTACTTTGGCAAGTAGTGACTGGGATCTTAAGAGCTTGTAAGCGGCCATCTAGATGCAGCGATGGGTCTCTCCTAGTCCAGAGCAAAGAATGAAGAAAACCAAAGACACGTGAAAACCATGAGTCTAAGTGACTGGTACACCATGCGATTCTTAGCCTATATGACTATGAAACCAGAAGAGCTAGATGGTGCCAACGCCAACCACTCAGAGGGGAATCTATGTAGGAGATCCTGGACAGAGTGGGAGAACAATGTGGAACAAAACTCAGAATCATTTAAAACAAAAACAAAACTAAAGGACCAGGTTTGCTTGTCTCGTAGAGCCTGGTAGAACTCCTGAGACTAGGGCCCCTAGCTGCTTTGCTCTTCAGGTCGGGAACTGAACCCACTCCTGTGGCTTCCACCCAAACAAAAGACGGGCATATGAGCTGAACATTTACATTAGGTAGATACACTCTGGAGAGATCAATCCTGGGAGAACAGAAGGGCTGTGTATGTACAGGGAGACAGCGTGGGGGGCAGGAGTATATGAGAAGGAAGGACACAGGGAAGAGGTAACTATGGAGAGGAAGTGGGAAGGGAGCTGCTGCACTGTGGGAAATTGCAGTCAACATCACGAGACAAAGTGTATGTGAGCTGCTGCACAGAAGATGAATTTGCTCTGTAAACTCTCACCCAAGTAACAATAAAAATCACAATAAAAATAATAAATAAATAACCCGACATCTTGGAGCCAAACAACAGTTTAGGTTAAGTAGTAAAGACTGTCCGCCATGAGCACTGTGCTCTTTGAGGAGCTATCTCTATGGGGTTGGACTGGTAACGGCGACTCCACAGGTCAGACAGAACCTCGGGGGCAGCGAGTCCATGTCAATGGGGAAGAGCAGCTCAGAAGCGAGAGTGGGAACGGCTGCACGGCTCGAAGGGCATCATCAGTGTCCCTGGACTGCACGTGGACGAACTGCTGGACCAGTGTCTATTCCTGGGTGCGTCCACTACAGAACAATTCATTAAGAGAGCTACAGTATCACTAGTAGTAACTCACTGCTGTCGAGGTGACTCTGACTCCTAGCGACCCCCACTGGGTTTCCAAGGCTGTAAATTTTTACAGAAGAGTAGACTGCGCCATCTTCCTTCCACGGAGCAGCTGCTGAGTTTGAACCACTGACCTTCCGATTAGCAGCCAAATGCCTGATCCACTACACGGTGCCTACCTACGATCCAGGCACTTATCTTTAACCCTCTCCATAGACAATCTTCACTGCACTATAGCCAGTGGATGGCAGTTCCATTACTACTTCATTTTATGTGACAGAACTGAGGCACAGGGAGGGCTGAAGCTATCTGCCCAAGGAGCTGGGTTTCAAACTTCGGCTTAGCTGCTATGTTCCTTCTATTTATGGAGAAAACAGGCAGCAGTCTCAACCTTTGTAAGGGTGTCAGTGCAACCACGTCTCTGCATCAGGTTCTCACATCCTCACGGGTCAGGCCATCAAACTCACGGATCAGAGAGCATCCCCACCCCCACCCCCACCCCTACCCAAAGTGTCCCTCAGTGCAAGTGCACGGCCAGGAGGATGGTCTCGCATCAGAGTGTGTTTGGGACTTTGAGGGGCTGAGCTGTCTACTCTTTCCAAAAGGCAGGAGCACTTGTCTTCAAGTAGCTGGACACATGACTGTTCACAGACACCCAATACAGTGAACCAGGAGTTTCTCTTGCCACACGATTATCACGTAGTGCCTAAGGTATCTGATGCTAACCAGAAGGCTGGTGGTTCAGACCCACCAGCCACTCCTCAGAAAGAAGACTGGGCAATCTACTTCAGTAGAAATACCACCTCAGAAACCCAAGGAGGGGTTGCTATGAGTTGGATTCGATTCCACGGCAGTGCCTTTTTTTTTTTTTTTCTCAAAACGCATTAGCAGCTGAACATACCTATAAAAAAAGACAAGATCAAAATCCTTAAAAAATAAAGTACAGGTTTCATTATCTTTAAGGGTCAGAAGGGTTTCGGGGTGGAGAACTAGGGTAGACGACCTGTTTCCTAACTGGGTGTCTCATGTGTTCCAAGAAGACACCAGGCACCCTCCCCACTGTGCGGAGTTGCTCAGGCTGCTCCAGGTAACTGCTCCCAACAGCGAAGGGCCTCTCAATCACCGACTCCTTCTTCCTGTGTCTCCTCTCTCCCTGCACGAACCCCACCTGGGCCATTTCACACATGTCTGAGCCCCCCACCTGTGAAGCAGAAACAAGGGAAGGAGAAGTGCACACAGTCTGGCCTCAGACGAGGATGGCAGCTTTGGAGACCAGCATGCTACAGCTAAGGCCGTTCTCATGCAGGAAGGTCTTTCTGAAAGAGTGGTTACCTCCCCAAAGCACAATCTTCCTTCAGAACAAACATGCTGATGGAAGAGATCAAAACTGCACCTCAAGAATGACATGAAGATAATCATCTTGGGAAAATCTCTCACTGTGAACATTGTTTTTCTAGAGTGGATTGCCAATAACAACAAAAACCTATGTTAGCACAATGACCTTTATTTCAAGAACACAAAGTTTAAATTTTGAAAGGGGGAAGGCCAGCACAGGTCACACAACTTGGAGACTGTGGTCAGCTGGCTCCATTAGGGCTGCCTTCATTTCTTAAGGTCATCCCAAGATCCCTAGAAGTGTGGTTTGTGATGACCAAGTAGCACTGACTTCTGCTTTAGACCAGGTGAGCAGTTACTAACATGTGCTCCACCAGGATCGATTCCTCAGGTGTGCCGTATCTGATGCGGAGTATGATGTTTACAGTACCACAACACTCAGACCTCCATTTAGGCATCAAAGTGAATGACTCATATGCATGTTTACTTTTTAAAAAGCATACAAATCATACTGACTTCTCATCAAAAGCGTATCCTTTAGCTCACTCCGTCTACAGCAGTGATTCTTGGGGAAGTGGAGGTCCTGGCTGTCTGTCCATCCATCAAAATCACCGTGGAGTGTTTTCAAAATACGTTAGGTCGAGGCCCCAGGGATTCAGCTTTAGGATCGGCTGGCGTCTGTACGTGTGTGACACGTATGTGTGTGTGTGTGTAAACGCACGGCCAGGAAATAAGCCCTGTCTATCCATGTGCCCCTTCCCCCAACGATACTGACCTGTTCAGTAACCCAACATGGATGCCGGGCTGAAAGGAGAGGGAGGAGACGAAAAGCCTTGCTCCCAACGGAAGGGCTAGAAGGATGGGCACAGATCACCAGGTGCCCATTCTAGGGTCCAGAACTGATTCACCCTGTGACTTAAACAGAACTCCTCTCTCCCTGGGGTCACCCGGAATTTCAACCATGCTACCCATATCCTTGATGACTAGAGAAAAATCACATGTGCTTTTTCAAAATATCAATGGTTGACTTTTGCTCACCTTATAAGGAACTGTACTGAGGTTAAGCAAGTCATGAATTTATAATGTGTTTAAAATAAAACCAACCATAAAATTTCTTTTCATTCATTCAACTCTTTCTCCACCCTCTGGTGGTATCTATTATGTACATAAAAAACCATGTAGCCAATTTTTTGTAAGACTGAAAAAAGGGCAGATAAAATTTCTAGATTTTTGGGGGTTATTTAATGAATTCTGGGTTAACTGGTAGATTTTTCCCCTTCCAGTCTTCACCAGCTCCTATGAAGTTACAACAGTAGAGTTAGGTTTTTCACTTCTTTAATTTTCTCCTGTGTGCTGTCTCTGAGCATTAAAAACAGTGAAATTCTACCGAAAAGAAAATAGTAGTAAAAAGCAAAACAAAACAAAAAAGTATCTCATCAATTTGGAGAGTCAGTATTGCATAAAAACAAAGTCTTGGTGAGCAGGGGACCCTTGAAGATGACAGACACCCCACAGCCCCTTGGGGAAAACATCAGTCAAGTCTATCACGTGCAATACCTGCAGGCACTGGGCTTGAAATAAGAAACGGCCTTGAGATGAAAGAATAACATTCTTCAAAATCACTGATATGAACTCAACTTCAATGAAGAAGAGCTCACCTCCACAGCTGTCCTCAGGGCACACATGTAGCTAGTGGAGGCAGACCACCATAAAGGCTTCCCGTGCCGCCATGGTGTGCAAGTGGCTTGCCACACAGCTTGCCAC
>NW_006922088.1:805111-817435 GCF_000298275.1 Orycteropus afer afer | reverse complement strand
TAAGAGACTGCAAGCTAAAACATGACAATAGGATTTGTCATTAACTTTCGAGAAATGAGGGCAGTTAATATGTAATTAGCTAGTTGGGTATTCTTGAGGCTCATACTAAAACTCATTGTTAAGTGTTTAATTACTAGCCAGTAATTTAGGTTGTCCTAATGTCAGAAAGAATAACGAGATAACTTCATGCAGTTACAAGCTAAGTGACCATGCATGGGGAAGACCACCTACAGTGATCACACACAAAGGAAGAGAAAACCAAGCAGGGTAGCTTTTCCACACACTCCAGACCGAGCTCCGAAACCGCAGCCCCAATGAGAGCAGAACACGAGCTGAGGCTGTCCTTCAGAGCCACAGCCTGGCTGGCTCTGTCCCACAACCCACAAAGCCCAAACCAGCCTACAGGTGTGGTGCTGACCTCCAGTGAACGTGCGGCTGTTGTCAGGTGCTGTCGGGTCAGCGCCGACTCACAGCGACTCTACGCACAACAGAACGAAACGCTGCCGGTCCTACGTCGTCCTCAACATGCCTGCTGTGCTTGAGCCCACCGCTGTATACGGCCACTTCTGTCCATCCATCTCCTTGAGGGTCGTCCCCCTCCTCACTGACCCTCTCCTTTCATATTTTAGTGAATGTGGTAATGAATTTCCATCACGTTGCTCATCCACAAAGCAAAATCCACATTTTTCTGTGTCTAGCTGACTAAGCTCTCAAGCAACATACCACCACCACATGCGAACATCTCCAAAGACAAAGAAGGTGGGTCATGGGGTGAAGTTTTGTTGAAACCATCAAATCCCAAACATACCTGACTACCTAGAAGCCTTGCAACATCCAGCTGTTCCAAAGGTAGGCCCAGAGCTGAGATGCCAACACAGGTGGGTCAATACCAAGTTCTCAAGCCTCTGTGAAGCGTAGTTATTGGTCAATTCATCACCCATGCAGACAGATACATACACTTCTTGTCTGTGTAACTACGCTAAAATGCCTAGGGACATAGCATACACTCACCCAACACAAAGCATTATTTTAAGATAAATTACCTTTGGCCAAAATTTGAGTAGTCTGGGAAGATTCACAGGCTACCTGGCTGAGGAGGATTTCCAACATGGGAGACCTTACATTTATTTAGCAGCTTAAATCCATTAGGCTACAGGACTGTCTATGAAATAAATTTGTGTTTTAACTGTTTCTCTTGTCTAATCTCAAAGTCTCTAGAGCAAGCAGTCTTTTGGTTGTGGCCAACTTCTCTTCTCTGTTCCTGATTCCGCTAGGAGCAGTGATTTCCTGATGCTGATGTTTTTCACCAGCAAAATAAGAGTAGGGGTATCTAGTCCGTTAGCTACCAGCCCTAAGGGCAAGAATTTTAAGCTGCCCGATTCTGTGAGAAAATTACGCTTCTCACTTCACTTGTCTACAACTTAATCCACAGAAAAAGTGATTTACCAAGTTAGTCAAGAAATGAGTAAAAATGAAAGCTGGAGAGAGAAGCTCAGTTTGCAGGGGTCAAGTGCACATGGCCCAGAAGGTCGGGAAGGCGATGAAAGCTGTCTTGTAAGGAAGGCACCTGAGCCCAAGAGTCAACTGTAGCTACAATATACTTTAGATTAAAAGGGAAAACTGGCAAACAGAAAGGGAGCTTGAACCACTACCTGTGGTTCAATGACCTCACCCTTCTCCTCCCATCAGTCCTTAAAATTAGCTATTTTTGAAACGGGAGTCCAGAGCCCCCCGCTATGCGAGCTATGACTCCTGGAGCAGGCTTGCTGCATTTTAAGTTTTCCAAAGCGTTTATTGCTGCTGCCCGGAAAAGCAGGAAAGGATGTAAAAAAAGGATGCTATAGTGCAGGAAGCCAAAACTGATCCACCGTGGGATGGCATCAGCTACTTCCCTTTTGAGTGTCACAAGAGTGACGGTAGATAACTTCCTCAACAGATGACATCCTGATGACAAGCATCTTTACAACATTAACCGCACTACCTACCGTAAGTAGCTCTCTGGCAAGGTTAAGTAACATAAAATTTAAAATTACTAAGTGAATAAACTATAGTCGTACCAATCTTAACCTTCTAAATGAAGAAATGGCATTGATACTTGGTGACTGAAAACAGAAGTAATCTTGTGTCAGATGGCCTACCAGAAATCAATTTTCTTCTGTGGGAGGCAGGGAGAACAGAGAACTAAATTTGCTATGAACATGAACATTATTTAACTTCAGGCTTTGATAAATGGAAATCTGAAATTTCAGCTGGGAACTGTTGTTATAGCATGAGTATGACTACCCACTGTATGGTATGTACCCGGGGGTAAAGCTAATAGCAGGAATCTCACATACAACTCCCTGCTCCTGACCATACTGCCCAGTGGAGATGCTGAAGACACTTCCAGTCGCCAGGCTAAGCACTTTGCTTTTCAGATGGACATTGTGTTAATGTGCCAACTTTTTCCTATTAGTCATTTAGTATTAAATTTTTGTGTCCTTTAAACTAAGATTCTTTCAAGAATCACTGCCCGAAAGTAAGTGATTGAGAATCCACCAAGTATGAACTAAACTTCCATGCCAGAGGTTTTAACAGTTTGCTGTAAAATTTAGCTTAGGTCCCAAGATAAGTCTGAAGGACATCTTAAGGTCACACGGAGCCCCTTCCTGCCAGTATTTCAATAGACTGCATTTATCTGCTACTGGTATCTTACATGGAAGAAATGTTGCGTTTTCTTGAGAAGAGTTTGAATTTTCAACAAAATGTCAAAACATTTCTCCCAGGGTCAGTATACCTTGACTCCATCCCTAAAATCTCTCTCTTTGATTTCTTACACTTACCTGTAGTGTTAGTATCTCCAGGCTCAAGTACTACGTACTACTGTGGACACTTACATAACTCATACACACATAATGCTGAAATCTGTTTTCCGTTCAAATAAAGTTTAATTACTGTTATTTATTAAATGCTTTGCAAGGTAATACAAGAACAGATTCTAACATTTTGTAAACGTGATGGAACCTGAGCTGTGTTAGCCTTCTGCTTTTAAATCTGTTCTGAACCTCATATGCTGCTAGTGCAAATGCAAAGTGATGCAGACAAAGTCAAGTCTGGCAGTTCCTCAAATGCTGAAACAATGAGTTGCCATGTGAGCCAGTAGTTCTATTCCTAGGTGTATATACCCAAGAGAAATGAAAACATGTTTACTCAACACCTTGTATATGAATATTTATAACAGCATTATTCAAAATAGCCAAAAGATAGAAACTACCTTGATGTCTCTCCTGTGATGAACGAAAGGTGGCATATGTGTACAATGCCATGTTATCAGCAATAATTAAGTACTGATACATGCCACAGTGTGGCTGAACGATGAGAACACAGCTCAGTGGAAGAAGCCAGTATGAAAGACCACGTACTACCTGACTGACATGGAAAGTTCACAACTGGTACAACAGTAGATGAGTGGTTGCCCAGGGCTAGGGGATCAGTGGGAAAGTGGGTGACAGACGCAGGGTACGGGGGTCTTTCCGAGGTGGGGATGAAAATGTTCTAAATTTGTGGTGATGGCACTACCTATCCACGAACATGCTACAGACCACGAACTGTTGACTTTAAACGAGTGAGCTGTATGTATGTGGATTATAACGCAATAAAGCTGCTATTTAATAAAAAATCTATTTCTGAGACATAAGGGATTTGAGAATTAGCAAACCTCTTCCACAGATCTTTTCTGGTCAACGGTAAAAGAATTAGTGCAACCAAAGTCCAACTGCCTACACTGTAACTGGAACCAGCCTGAAGTATTTTGATATGTGCATTTCTAAAATGTGAATGTTGTTTTAAAAAATCATCATTACATCAGATATTCCAGGCAGCCTGCCATGAGGCATTTACCAAAACCATTGAAAAGAAATCCGTTTACTCAACCTCAGAGTATACGTTTGCTCCTGTCGCTGCCTCTCCTTTACGCCGTCAGCTCCTTCAAACGCCCCTGACCAACAGAACTGGCACGATCACTTAACTCATTAATTCAACAACTATCTGAATTCTTACTGCGCTCCAGGCAGGGTTCTAGGTGCTGGAAACTACACACATATACACATGTATGTAAGCATGTATGTGTGTGTATGCATCAACATATGGACAGGAATAAGACAAAATTCCTGCTCTTAGAGAGTTTACACTCCAATAGGGCAAGATAAAAAGAAAAATAAATGCTGGTTTTCAAATTTACTTCAGACAGGGTGCCGCGCTTCAGAGGCAGTGGGGTGTTATTTTAGATAGAAGACCAGGAAGGAGGTGTCTCTGAGGAAGTAAAGCTTGAGGTGAGGCAAGAATGTGCCAGCCATGCACAATCAGGAAGATAATTCCAGGTAGAGGAAATAAATAACAAGACACGTGTGCTGCTGGTGACCAACCTTCTTCAGTAACTATTATCATCGTAGCGGAAGGACGGCTGGCAAAGGTGACTTGTAGGTTGTAGTTGGAACAAGCTTGCCTTGCCTCCCTTAAACCATGACAACATCTGAGGACTCTTCGACAAAAGAAGTCATCCCTGGTACGCCAAGTCTAACGTGATTTTCCTCTTTTCCTTGTACCCCTCAGCAACTGTTACTTATGCCCCTGCTCCTTTCAACCCACACTGGTGACAGGCATTATGCTAGGAGTCCTGGGACTTAACAACAGACCAGACATGCACTCCAGGCAGGAAAGAATCAAGAAGCACAAAAGCTTCAGGTACAAACAACTAATGAAGGGTAGAAATCAATGTGGGCCACCAAAGAGAGCTGTAAGATGGAGGGGCGTCCCGAGAGCACTTCCAGCTGGGGTCTCAGGAAGTTCATGGGGGGAGAGAGCAGAACAGGAGGGTGCAAAGAATGAGGATAATGTGTGTGTGTAGGGGGAGTGGACCTAGTCATGTATCCCTAATTAACTTTAAATTAGCAGAAATATCTGAAAACATCCCCACTCCCCACCCAGTGATAAGCTCAAGGACAGCAGGTCTGATGCTAGTCTCCAGCACAGACAGTGTTTCCCAGAGCTGCCCAAGTCATGTGCTGATTCATTCTAAGACTCCGAGGTGCCCACTTAGCACCGAAGGTAAGGGCAAATTACACTACACTGTGCTAGGAGCCCTGGGGGCACCACCGTTAAAGCACTTGGCTGTGAACCAAAAGGTTAGATGATTGGAACCCATCCATCGTTCCGTGGGAGAAAGATGAGGCAGTCTGCTTTGGTAAAGATGGCAGCCTTGGAAACCCTAAGGGGCAGTCTTACTCTGTCCCATAGGGTCCCCATGAGTCAGAATCGACATGACGGCAGTGAGTTTGGGTTGGTTTGGTGCTTCACAAGGAGGTTTTGGCCTTTAAATAGACAATTTGTCCAGACTTCTGAACACATTCGCTTCAGAGGGACAATCCTAGGAGTTCTTCTAAAACTACGAGGTATCACATATAAACATGAATATAATGTGTTTCTGAATAAATACATGTATAAAATGTTAACATAAGTAAATCACTCTACTTTAAGTTTAGAATCTCCAAAGATGATTTTACACTTGCACTGCTAAGCGGAAGTTAGTACTTAAGAGAAAACACTTTTTTCATTGATCAAACTTTCCCATTCAGGCCCTCGAAATCCCTTCCCATTCCCAACAACGAAACGGCTTAGCCAGGAGCAGAAAAGCCAAGCCACATTTCTTCAGGCAGTGCCTCAGTGTCTCCCCCAACCATTCCACAGCCAAACTCACCATAGAGAGCTGTCCAAGTCTGATTAATTACATCTAGACACACAGTTCCTGACCTGAAACAGATGGAAAGAATGGTATTTTTTAAAAAGCAGAAAGTCAGTTGCATGCATCTGGCAACCGATTTTATTTATCAAGGAAAACCATTAAATCATACGCCTGACATTGAAAGAAACGGATCCCAGCTGGGGGAAAGCATGACGAGGGGCAGAATACTCCCAAGGTCTTACGTGCCCCCTTAGAGATTAAAGGGGAAAGTAACTACCCAGTGGGGAAACTGGACACCACCTTCACCTGCCCGGAATCAGAGGTAACACTGGCAACAGGGCACCCAGACCTGTGCGCTTCCTACTGTGTTCCCCAGAGATCAGAATCTCAATTCTGTGGTTTTGGGGCCGGGACGCATATCCTACATTGAATCATAAGGAAACATCAGACAAACCCAAACTGAGGGGCATTCTATAAAATAACTATCTCTATGCTTCAAAAATGTCCATGTCATAAATGACATAGGCTGAAGAACTGTTCCAGACGGAAGGAATTACAGAACCATGACAAGTAAATTGCAAGGTGTGATCCTGGGTTGGGTACTGTACCAAGAGAAAAAAATACCAAGAAATACTTTACTAGAATATGGCTGCCATTAGAGAAAAAGTATTGTTTCACTACTGAATTCCTCAGTCTGCCAACTGCACTGTGCTTATTAAGAGACTATAGCCACTGTCAGGACGCATCCATAAATGCATTACAGGACAAAGCGTGGCGTATGTATACAACCTTCTCACACAGGATTCAGAATACCTTGTGTGTGTGTGTGCACGTGTATCCGTGTGTGTGCATACCAGCAAAATTCAGTGTCATGACAATACAAATAAAAAGTCCAAGTGCACTTCAAGTACAAAATGGGATGCACTGTTATCACATTTTTAAACACCAGTAAAATAATAGAAGGAAAAGGGATAATTAAGATCCATGAACTAAACCGAAGCTACAGTCATTCGTGTATGTTTGCCTTACTTTCAAAAAACTTCCAATCCTGCAAAGGCTGAAAATCACGAGTGTGTCTACTGTAAGCAGATCTGTGACTGCCACTGCACAGAGCCTTGACCTGGGTGGCAATAATGGAAAAGCCTAAGATACACAATAGTGGGATGTGAACTAACTGGATGCAAATATCACATCCCTAGGTCTCTACAGTTTAACTGACCATTTATACTGTGCTACTCCTACTTTTAAAATAATGAAGAGCAGATGCTGCTAAGATTTAAACATTTTTAAATGGTTACTTACGCTTCATCAATGTTGGGATGGAAAATTTTATTCATGAATCCTGTAAAAAGAGATGTTAATTAGCAGCAAAAAGTATCCAGAAAACAATTAGTTTTAGCCCCTACAAACAATTGCAGTTCTGGGAAAAAGTGATTAGACCCCAATAATGACTTTCAACTGTCAATCTTTCAAGATTGATAAATTATACTCTCCCGATAGCTCTAATTACTTAAGATACATAAGAGTTCTACGAATCAAATGAGCAAATTTTGGGAATAATTAAGCTTGCTATTCAAAATAACCGTATTTTTCGCTTGAGCCACGACTCTACTCACCAAAAGGGACCTTACATTCCTAAGTGATTTATAACTAGTGTCACGATAAAGCTTAAGAAACCTCCCTCTGACTTCACTCCCCAAATTTGATTGTTCAATCTCCAAACGTGGCGGTTCTGCACATGAACTTCTCCTTCTGAGGTCCATTTACTGGCACCGTTCTGACACCATGTGCATAACATGAATGAAGCTGGGCAAATTCGGAAGGAGCACCCCTTCCAAACCACAAAGGGTGTCATCAGAACAGTGACCAAAGTGTTTCCTTTAACTCTAGTCTACTCAACCCAGGAAACCCAGTTTTGATGAAAATTGTGCCAAGCAAGAAATAAGGTAGAGTGAAATATATCAAACAATTTATGTTAAGATGGCTGTATCTGACAGGGATCTTAGTTGTTTGTTTAAATTTATTCCTGGAAAAGCAAGGATCAACTTTAACAAATATACTGATATTTACATTACAATGAAAACGGACTTGATTTTCTAACTTACAATCAGTGATTTGGTCAGCTTGTATACATACAACTGTTATTCTTAAGCAGAGATTCACATCAAAGCTTCCATCTGTCAGCTCTGTCACCTCGTTTCCTTTAAGGACTTCCATTCTATACTTCCAATAAACTCAAGTTCCTCCCTAAGGTCACCATCACCATCACTGCATCCCACTCCCACCCTCCTTTACCCCTCCCACCCCTCAGCACAAGTGCTTTTTCATTCATTCAAAACCTATTTGATCAACACCTCCGGGTACAAAAATTAAGTAAGAAGGTCTGGCATCTTGAGGAGGTTACTGTATGCAGTGTGACAAGAGACATGAAGAAATAACTGCAATGTGTATGGAGTGCTGAGACGGTGAGGTGGGGGTTTCCTCAGCAGAAGAGGAAGAGTCAGGAGAGATGCAGAGGACCTGGCATTGGAGGAGGGTCTTTAGGATGAGCTGGGACCAAGGGATCTCCACACATCTACGGAACTCCCCTCAAGTAGAAGATGGGAATAATTATGAAGACCCCGGGGGTACGGCAGTCCTCACCTGCTACTGATAGGCCAAGCGCTAATCATGGCTCCAAGTTTTGCTCTTAAACGCTGTGTTCATGCTTTGTCTACTATGATCATGAGCACCCATGCCATGATGATTACTCTGATGCAAAAAGAAAAGCCCTCTGAACAATTACTAGCTCATTTTCATTCAGAAAACTAACAATGGTTCAAAGTCTAGATTTAAGAGGTATGGAGTTTACAGAGATTAAGCCAATGGAGATGTTCATATTTAAACATTAAGAGGAGAAAGGAAGGATAAAAAGTTCCATGTGACCCTAGAAAAACACTAATACATATGTGTCCAAGGAGACTCATGAAGGTTGCAGCATTGTTTGTAAAAGCCAAGAACCAAAATGAATAAGCTGTGGTAAATCCATATACTGGCAGTCCTATATAGCCAAAGGTAACGAACGAGCTCATTATCATGTATCAATTTGGTGAGTAAAAACAACAAAAAACCCCACACCAAGTTGTAGAATGACATTTCAGCATACCGTTTAGGTAAGTTACAACAAAGAAGTACTACATGTTCTCTATGATAACAAGTATAGAAAACATTATTGGACCAACATGTGTAACACACGTATAAAACTAAGTATTTCAGGGAGGGTGCAGAGTCAAGGTCACAGTGGGAACAGGGACCAGGACTAGGAGTGACACGGTAAGCAGTGACTTATCTGGAACACCACTGTTCTTTTAAAAGAGCCAACGTGCTTGTGTATTACTTGTTTCTGTTTTTTAATGCACACGTAAGGCAAGAAAGTGAAAGCAAATACTTATAAATGTTATCCGTGTTAAATTCTCAGTGCGACACTTGCTGCATTGTAGTTTTCTAATCATCACACACACACACACACACACACACACACACACACACACACCAACTCCTGCCTTCCCTGTACCAAAACTAGGATCACAGCAAGAAAAAGGCTGCAAGCAAGCAAACAAGTGTTTCCCAGTGGTTATTTCTGGGCAACCCTCTCCCCAACCCCCACACACCATTATTTCTATCTACTGTTCTGGCTCTCCACAATTTCTATAATGTATAGCTATAATAGTTGGAAAAAGGAAACCTTCAAATAAAAAGCTTACAAACAGCATCACACACTCTATAGCAAACCTAACTGTACGTCAATTAACTAATGCAGAATCCTTTGAAGGCAAAGAGTCCCCAGATCAATTGCTCTATTTGACATCTTGCATCTTAAACACTCTTGTTTTGGTAATAGAAATTTATAACAAACAAAATCGGAAAATTCTCAGTTAGGAAGCACGTGGCCAAGATGAGCCGTACAGAGGGCTACAACACTACCACAACGGCCAAGGGACCTGCCAAAGAGTGGGAACAGTAATGTGTGGCCACCACGTGGTTTCACGTAAGAGACTGGCTCCATCACGTGAAAACCATTTTTCTTGAAGCTATAAGATTTAAACTTTGTTGCTGCTGCTATTTGAAACCATGCCTCTGCTAGAGCTCTCAAACCTAGTACCCAATGAAGCAACACTGAGGGCAAAAGTTCCCAGGGTGGGCTATAGCTGAGAATCTCCCAGAGAGCTCTTTAGAAAACAAACATTGTGTTAGGAGGCACCAAGTGTTACAGAGGAAAACATGGTGAAGAGGAGGAGCAGGGAAGGATGGGGGTGAGGACTGGAATTTTGAATGGGATGCAGGGGAAGCCCCAACTGACAACCAAGGAGGCAGGCGCAAGCCCCTAGTGGACGGGGGTCTGCGCAGTTTGAACAGCCAGGTGAAAAGTGCATGACAGCACCAAAGAGGCTGGAGAAACGGAAACGGCACAAACAAGGGAATGGAGACTAGAAAAAGAGATTGGCAAGGGGTTCTGCGTGTGTGGGCCCTTTAGGGTTGCCAGAGGTCGTTGAATGACACAGGAAGCTACTGAGCCTAGTGCCAGAACAGTGATACAGACACACATCCCTCAACTTTTACAGTACTTTTTTCAAGATGACTTGAACCTTAAAAAAAACAAAGTGTTTAGGGAGACAGTGTCATCAGGTCACAGTACCTCGGCACTAAGGAAGAAGGACCACAGGAATAGTGGATTCAGGCAAAATGAACAGGGCCATCTCTCTACAGCAGAACTGTTGCTAGCTGCCGTCAAGTTCGATTCCAACCACGGCAACCCCACGGGTACAGAACAGAACCACTTGTAGGGTTTTCAAGGCTATGACCTTTTGGCCAGGAGCTCTGGTAGCGTAGTGCCTAAGGCACTTGACTGCTAACCAGAATGCTGGACGTTCAAACCCACCAGCCACTCCTCGGAAGGAAGGTTGGGCAATCTACTTCCATAGTGATTAACTGCCTCCGAAACCCAAGGAGGGGTCGCTGTGAGTCGGGTCCGACTCGATGGCACACAACAACATGACCTTTTGGAAGATCACCAGGCCTGTCTTCCAAGGCACCTTCTGGGTAGATCTGAACTGCCAACCTTTCGGTTTTTAGTCAAACACTTAACTCTTTGTACCACTCAGGCTTCAACAACATGATGCTGCCGTAATGAAGGTGAAGACAACAGCTACAGTGAATAAGAAATGTCAAACGTTTATAGTCTCTGGAAGATGAAAGTGCTGTCCTCATTGTACAAGGCCTGGAGGGTTACATTTGGAATCAACATGGTCTCTACATTATTTTCGATCAAAGCTGGATTTTGGCTTGGTTGAAGCCAAGAGTAGGGCCAAAAAGCACTTAGTAAACATGTCCTTTTGCAATAAATGGGTTGAAGCCCAGTCCACAGTGGCCCTGCTAACATCATCTGAGATACACTAGTAGCTCCAACGGCTCTAAGAAAGAGTGTAATCACACTGCAAAGACCCAAGGAGTAAAGAGGGCCTGGATTCTAGGTCAAGTCTGCTGTTAACTGTAGGTCCTGGGCACGCTGCTTCACTTCTCTGGTTCTATAAAGAAACCTGTATTTATTTTAAAAATAAACAAAAATCCAAAGTAAATAAATGATAAGGGGCATGTATCTCCTTGAAATCCGTTGGCGGGCAGGCTGTGGGCAACACTTCCGGCAAATCCATTGACTTTCTGGATGATGATGAACAAGAAGGAACTTCTGGATGAGGGGGGCCGGGAGACTGAGAAAGAACAGGCGAGGAATTCAGAGAAGGGCTGTTCTCAGGACTGGGCCTGTTTGCCCTGGCACGTTCTCCTTCCTTTTGGCAATGCTATCATTGCACTCTAACGAATACGTCTGCAACAAGAGAATTTTCCCAACACTTGTTTCCATTCAACCAGGAACTATTTGGAAGATATTTTAAAAGCACATATTTTGAAAACGGTTTTTATGGGAACACAGTAAGTAGAAACAGCAAGTCATTTTTAATCTACAAGATTTAAGATTTCACTAACATCAGACATTTTCTAACAAATTTCAGTGACCTGACCAGATAAACTCAGAAATCCTTTGTTTAGCCTTTTGGACAATTATCCTCTGCTCTGGCATAGTTCCAGCACTTGGTGGGGGAAGTAGACAGATAACAGGAATGACTGTCGAGCCAGAAAGCCTCTTTTCTGTGTCTCTTTGGTAGAAGCGATCAGTAATTCTGGAGGAACCCAGAATTACTGCTTAACCAAACACCAAACCCAACCCACTGCTGTCAAGTAGTATCCGACTCATGGAGACACCTCCTTTGGTTTCCGAGGCGGTATCACTACAGAAGTAGATTGCCCAACTTTCCTTCTGAGGAGTGGCTGGTGGGTTTACCTAATGCATCTTTTTTTTTTTAAATTTTATTTTGATTTGGGTGAAGATTCACAGAGTAAATTCACTTTTCATACAGCAGTTCACATAATATACTTTGTCTCATGTCATTGACCAAAATTTACATTGCAACAGCTCCCGTCCCACTTCCTCCCCATAGTTACCTCTTCCCAGTGTCCATCGCTCCATACACTCCTGCCACCTGAGCTGTCTCCCTGTGTATAAGCAGCCC
>NW_006922088.1:797936-803377 GCF_000298275.1 Orycteropus afer afer | reverse complement strand
GCGGTGTTTTGCAGATTCTACATTATTCTTTAGCATTGCATAGTATTCCATTGTGTGTATGTACCATAGTTTGGTTATCCATTCCTCAGCTGATGGACATCTAATGCATCTTGACGAAAACCAGAAATCTCGACTAAAGCACACATTATTGAAATGGAAAAACCTGCCATACATTTGCTCGCTCCATCCCAATACTCAACCAATGTCTCGACTCACAGGCTAACAGGCAGAAAGGGAAAAGAAGAAACAGTAGTGTACTGGGTCATGCTGAAAACTGGCTTCATTTCAGCCTGTTCCTGTGTCCAATCCCAGTAGGGGATCTGTATAAAGCTGAACACACTTTCGAGTAACCACCGATTCTGGGGTCACATGTAAATAAAAGGCAAAGAGTCATCTCATTTTCCACCTTTGTTTTCTTATTTGTGAGACTATTAATGATCAAATTTGGGGTAGAGGAAATACCCTAGGCTGATGTTCTACCCAGAAATTTCACCCAGAATAATCTTGAAGAAATGAGAGGTCAGGCAAGTGACTTAGGAAACAAGGTAGATCCACCCCAAGGTAAACAGATTAAACAGTTGCTATACTCCAGGGACAGAAGGAGCCTGGGCTGCAGATGGTTAAGGTGGCTGCGGCTGCTGCGGTTTAATTACAAGCCTATGAACTCCTGTGAGAAAAAAGTGAATACACTGTTATCCTAATATTCTATCTTCATGACAAATGCTCACATAGCTCACATAAAGTAAATTACTCAGAATCAAATGGATTTTTTTTTTTTTTAAAGTAGGTCTAACTGTTTAAAGGATATTTATTAAAGACTGGCTCTCAGCCTTCTCTGCTATTGCCTGTCTGAATTCCTGACCCACAACATCATGAGATATGATATTGATATATTGCTATTTTTAGCTTCTAAGTTTTGGACTGATTTGTTGTACAGCAATAGATAACCAGGAAACTACTGATGGATTTATGTTTTTTTTTCTCTCATTTTTGGCTGTCTTAAATAAAGTGGGTATGAACATTGAAAAAGAACAATAATAAAAACAAAGACTGAGACGTCTCTTCTCTTACAGTATCTCAGACTATATTTCTTTTAAGGGCACTAACTTGGGAAAGGAAAGGGGTGAGAAGCTACCCCAAGCTGTCCATTCCTAGCAGCAGAAGGTGACCAGACCTGGGGTGGTCCAGATGTAAAACCAGGTGGGGCTGCTGCCAGCTTCCGTAGTAACAGGCATACCGCCAGCATTGCGCATTGGTGCACAACCTAATCTGTTCCCTTCTTCCCTCACATGGCCAGGCCCAGCCCGTGGCAGCCTGCGCCCGGACACAAGTCTCTTCGTTTCCTATACTCAGGACAGCTGGACCTGGGCCTCCTCTTCTTGGGTGAGGAGCCAAGGAAGGAGTTCATTGTCAATGCCGTGGGATGGGAACTTCTGAACAGATACTGTGTTTGCTCAGGAGATTTAAACTCAACAAAGGGTACTCTTTTCCATTTCTTCCTTTCTCTCTGATAATATGGAGGCTGAGGAATTAGCTGGATGAATAAGAAAAGTCCACATATAACTAAGAGAAGGTGAAGTGGTACCCTTCACAGCACAGCCTTTCCACACTGGTGGATTACCAAGACCTGCAGCCTTAAGCCTTGTCTCCTGTAGTTTCATTTTTAGAAGACTGTAACCTCTTTCCTGTCTACATGACTGACTGTCTCAATCTCCTGGTCATTCATATAACCCCACTGTTTGAATGAGCCACTCTTAATCTTCCTGGTCAGAGTACAGAAATACAGTACAGTGTACAGTATGTACAGTACAGAAGCATGCAACTGACCTGAAATCACAAGAGCCAATGTCAAGTCTCTACCACTCTTATTAAGCAAAGTAGTGGTTAAAAGACCAGGCTCCAGTTGGACCACCTAAGTGTGAATTCTGGCTCCAATGGGAGAAGTTGTGTGGGCTTGAACAAGTTACTCAACTGCTCTGCCCGTTTCCTTATTCATAAAACTAGGTTTAATAATGGTATCAACACAACACAGGAGTGCCATGAAGACTGAGTTAATATATCATGCACACAGGAAGCACTGAATAAGTTTTATCATTAGTTTACTGAACTAGGAGTTTCATCTCAATGTCTTCATCTTAAAAGTCAAAGCATCTGCCTTCCATATTCATCTCTTCTAATTCCTTAGAATTATCAAGAGTATCAAAGGAATTTTAGCTGTGGGATATTAGGATTCATACAACCCCATCACATTGAAAATGGAAATGGAAAAGGAAAACTCAGTTACGCTAATATTCATTGTTAAAAATGCCATCTGACTGCATTTGGTACAGTGGAGAAAACACTACTGACGGCTGCCAAAAGGCAGACAGACAGACAGACTCTTTAACTGGTGAGCAGTGACTTAACTCAGTGTCCCTGGGTCTCATTTTTCCCTTTAAAATGAGGTGAGTGGACTACGTAATTTCTAACGTTCCTTCTAGCAATATGGTTTTCACCAACACCAAGAAAATGAGCAATCTTACACCGTGTGAACACATTCTTCAAAGGGAACTAAGACATTACTCTTATTTGTTCCTTAAAAAGAATTTCACTGTAACTAAAGAAAGGAAGCCAAGAATACATGTTTCCATTATGGTAGCAAATCCTAAAGGAGAAGAAAAGGATTTAATGCCAAAAACCTGTCAGAATTAATAACCAGCTCAAAAGCTAGAGGTCAGCCACCATAGTTATAGCAGGAACTAACCTAAACAGCAAGTTAGAAGGAATTTTTATATAGCAGATGGAAACATTATATAATAATGAATTGCCAAAGGCAGAATTAAAACTGTCATAAGCCAGTTTCAAGAAGGAATCGGCCAAACTGGGCAGAAGCAAGTGCATGCAAAGGCAATAGAAACTGTTCCAGCTCTAAAATTCACCAACTCAGACATCCCCTCTCCCACCATGTCCAATCCTTCGGCCTTTTTGCCAAACAGCATCTCACTCACCCTGAACAGTTCTCCCATCTGTGAGCTCTAATCCATTGATCCATCTCCTACCCAATTTCACATTTAACACTCATCACTACCATCAGTCTCTGGCAATCCTCTGCAAATTCCTGACCCTCCCTCCCTGGTCTCCCCCTGGAATGTGACCATTCAGCAAATTCACAACTCTGGAGCAACCAATCATTCACATTCTCTGTACTTGGACTTGAGGATGCCACTAAGTAGGTATTCATTCACTCAACAAATACCTGCTTCATGTGCTGTATGGAACAGACAACATATGAGGCCTTGACTATTGGAGAAGTGGGGGAAGAAGCCAAAGGTTGTCAGCAGAACAAGGCCCCCAGGCAGAAAGCAGCTACTGGGGACGACCTACTGGGTCGGCAGGGAGAGCCTTAAGTAAATCACCACACAACGACTTTTAAAATTGTGCCGAATAACCTTTCATGACTTACCACGACCTACTGCCTTCCTCTCTGGTTTCTCTGGAAACTTGCTCCGCTTCCGCTGACGCATGTTTCCATTATCCTGCACCTCTTCTGTTCCCGTTACCTCACTTTGCTTTCCCATCCGTTCTTCTCACTTGCAGTTAACAGCCTTGCCCACTTTCTTTGAGAATATGGGAGCCAACTGGCAGGCTCTCATTTCCCAAGACCATTTCCAAAATCTTTCCTGCACACACGCTCAGTCTCCTGCCTTAACAGCTTGCTCAACTGGTTGTGCTGTTCGCCAACACCAGTCCTCCATTTGTGTTCTCGTCTTCTCCCCGGCCTCCTTCTCCAAAGGCTTTGCTCCCTCAGTCATTCTCCTGACTGTGAACATTACCAAGCTTTCTGTCTTTTTTAGACGGGTGCCTACAATGAGCATGTGAACATCCTTTAGAATCTGCCATTCAAAAACCTAACAATTATCTTCCTTTAGGTAGCACGCCCATTTCCTCGCTTTCCTCAATGCAGACAATTTTCTTCATAGCAACTCACGGTGATATCAGGGCTATCAAACTCAGCACCCTGGTCCAAGGGAAGTAACAGTTTCAGGACCAGCTTCTTCTCCCATCCCTCTCTCTTCCCCGACAGCAGAGTGCCCACTGACAAACAAGACCGTTTTACTCCCTTGCTTAAAACCTTTCAATTATTTTTTCTATTACCATTAAAGTGAAAGCGAACTCTAATCTGGCCTACAAAGTCCTCCGTGACCTGGCTCCTGACCACCACTGAGGCATCCAGCTTATATTACACCTCTCTCACACCCAGCCTCACTGGCCCCGTTTCTCCTCCTTGAGCGCTCAAAGCTCCTTTCTGCCCAGGGAGCCTTTGTACTCACCATTCCTCCTGCCCCCTTGACCTTGGGGATCAGGGCTGGCTTCTTCATTTCGTTAACGTGTCCATTACCTTTCTCAGAGAGGCCCTTCATGAATGTCTGATCTAAGAAGCAATTCTGCCACATCAGTTCCCTACAGTACATTCTGAGACTTGTTTTATCTTCTTCCCCATGAAGAACGTGACTGCCAAGGGAACAATTTGTTCACTTCTGTCTCCATAGCACCTAGTATAATGCCTGGCACACAGTAGGGATCCAATATATTTGTGGAGTTGATAGAAGAAATGATATAAGACATATCCATTGTGTGAGAAAGTAGGATCTGGCTTAGCTGCCAGGCATAGCTTTTTAAAACCCATTTTCAGAACACGGATGAAACAGAAACTTCTAACAATGGCTTACATTCTCATAACATGATCTCAAGATTTTATTTTGTTTTAAAAACAAACTTTTTTACTGGAATCCTCTCTCCTGGGATCCAAAAGGTATAGATCATTACCCATTAGCAATAATGTAACTATTTGAGGGAGGAACTAAACTCAAACCCAAGGTCATGAAAGTAGAGAAGTACAAGACTGACGGAAATGGAATTTTGCTTCTTCTAAGAACTCATTCCATTTGTGAAAACAGACTGCTCCAAGTAGGCCTTTGTTAAATGACTAACCCCAAACTTCTCATGAAGGACACACTCCCCCAACTCCAAATGTGGGCCCACTCCTTATTAAACACAGCCTGAGTTATGTACCCTCATTCCTGAAGGAGGAGCTGTAGAATTTTCCCATCTAGGAAAACAGAAAATGGTGAGTGTTCTAAGTTCCATAGTTTGGCCATACCATAAAACTCCATTCTAAAAATGGGGTAAGGTTATTTCTAGCCATAATGGAATAAAAAACTCATTAATGCCAAGACTGCAATGCCAAGAGTCTGCTATTCTCACAATGAAACAGTTAAATAATTCCCCTTAATCACTCTCTCTCTCACACAAACACACACACTATATATATGTACATATACATATATACATATATATATGTATGTATGTGGGAGCTCTGGTAGCATAGTGGCTAAGGCACTTGACTGCTAACCAGAAGGCTGGCGGTTCAAACCCACCAGCCACTCCTCGGAAGGAAGGTT
>NW_006922088.1:795853-797271 GCF_000298275.1 Orycteropus afer afer | reverse complement strand
TTTTTTTTTAAACATATGTAATAGGGCAGATATATAATCAATGTTTGCACAGGACGACAGCTCAGGGGGTAGGAGTGCTTGGGAGGGAAGGACACAGGGAAAAGTAACTATGGAGAGGAAGTGGGAAGAGAGTTGTCATACTGTGGGGAATTGCAGTCAATGTCATGAGACAAAATGTGTATGAACTGCTGTATGGAAATGAATTTGCTCTGTAAACTTACACCCAAATCACAATAAAATTAAAAACAAAACAAAACACATAAGCTACTCTGTACCAAAAACACCGAACCAAACTCACTGCTATCAAGCTGTTTCCGACTCACAGCGACTCCCACTGGGTTTATAAATCTTTACAGAAGTAGATCACCCCATCTTCCTTCCGTGGAGCAGCTGGTGGGTTTGAAATGCTAACCTGATGGTTAGCAGTCAAGTGCCTTATCTATTACACCACCAGAGCTCCTTAAGATAGATACTCTATACTTCCAATGAAGTTAACAGAATACAGTTTTATTAATGTACTAATCAGTGAGCATTATTTAGCCTCATTTTAGTCCAAACAAAAGGCTTGAAGTCTTATCAGTGATTTAAAAGTGGAACACGCAACACGTGAAACACGGTAAGCTAATGTCCTGCCTTTTTAATGATGAGGAATTTGGTATAAATAGGGACTGGTTCAATCATTTCAAAGTGAGGGCAAATTTACGTAACATTAAAGGCCAAATCCACAGTGTTGGTAACTAGGGGATGCTGCCATCTTGAACACCTGTTTTGTTTTGACGTAAGGAAGGTATGAACTGATGGAAACCTCCATACATGTAAGGAGATTATAAGGTACTTCAAAACCTTTATAAGCTGAAAGCCCTGAATCTAATATTTTATGTCTTTATGGTATGATTTTAAGATTTATGAACTTCTTTCTCCTTGGCTTAACTTTATCCAAAGTATCACTACTATTATTATTAGCTATGAACAGGGGCCTTTTTTTTTTTTTAGTTCAGGTGAAGAGAAAACTGGAGCAATGGGAGAGGAGAGTAAAAGTGGAAGAAGCAGATAAAAAATGTAAGTAGGTAACTGCCGAGGAGAGAAAAGACCACAAGAGAAAATGAATGTTGAGGACTTCCGGTAAGATGGAGGAAAGGCAGACAAGACCCTCTTCAACAAAGAAAAGAAAAAACAATTGACAGAGATACAGAAGATAATCCCGGAGTCCTGAGCTTTGAAAGGAACTACACAGAAGTGGATTAGGCACCAACCAGTGGAAAAACTTGAACGAAAACAGTTGAGTACAGAGATGGTCAGAACTGCGGACTGTCAGCTACTCTGAAGGGACCAACAGCCTGAATATTGCCAAGTAGTGTTGGGACCTGAGAATTGACCTAAAGATCAGCCCTGGCCACCAAGGGCTACAGGGACGACTG
>NW_006922088.1:785815-786343 GCF_000298275.1 Orycteropus afer afer | reverse complement strand
GTTTTCTAACTCCAGGTCTTTGCACATTTCATTATAGTAACTGGCTTTGTCTGCTCGAGCTGCTCTTCTGTTCAGCTCTTTTATCTTGTCATTTCTTCCATTTGCTTTAGCTACTCTCTGCTCAAGTTTCAGAGTCTCTTTTGACATCCATTTTTGTCTTTTCTTCCTTTCCTGCCTTTTTAATGATCTTTTGCTTTCTTCATGAGTGATGTTCTTGATCTCATCCTATAACTCTTCTGGTTTTTGGTCACTGGTGTTCAATGCATCAAATCTATTCTTTAGATGGTCTCTAAATTCAAGAAGGATATATTCAAGGTCGTATTTTGGCTCTTGTGGACTTGTTTTAATTGTCTTCAAGTTCAAGTTGCATATGAGCAGTTGATGGTCTGTTTCCACAATCAGCTTCTGGCCTTCTTTTGGCTGAAAATAATTTGAGCTTTTCCATCTCCTCTTGCCACAGATGTAGTCAATCTGATTTCTGATTCATTAAAATGTACTATAATTTAACTACTTTATTATCAACTAGGT
>NW_006922088.1:782911-784324 GCF_000298275.1 Orycteropus afer afer | reverse complement strand
TAGGCTAAAATGGTCATTAAAGGAGCTCTGGCAGTGTAGTGCCTAAGGCACTTGACTGCTAACCAGGAGGCTGGCGGTTCAAACCCATCAGCCACTCCTCAGAAGGAAGGTTGGGCAATCTACTTCCATAGTGATAGTGCCTTGGAAACCCAAGGAGAGGTCACTATGATTTGGGTCCAACTCGACAGCAAACAACAACAACAACAAATGGTTATTAGCTAGTTCAAAAATTCATCTCCAGCTTCAGAGCATCAAGACTGCCATTGGTGAAGATATCCAAAGAGAAAGTAAAATGCCAAAAATGAGCTCAAAGTGTGAGATGGCACTGTGTCCAAGTGAACTCATAACCGCCCCCACCAATGTTTTCTTCTTCTTCCTTCTCTTTCCAAAGAGGATTCCGGGCAGCTGTGTCTCTATTTTGCAGAAAACACTCATTCAGAGATGCGAACTGTTTGTAGAAAGACATTTTTAGTACTTCTTATTTAATTGTGTAACTGCTGAAAGCATGACTCTCTAAAACTATTATTTAGACAGTACCCCAAAGATGAGTGAGAGAATGGGGGGAGGGGCAAGGCAGGGGGAATCAGTGTAAATCAAATTATACTGAAGAGCTCCAATTTTAGCTCAGGAACAAAAACATGCCTGGTCAGGTATTACAGGGGAGGATAGCAAATGAATGATGAGTCTGGGTTTATCTTATCTCCTTCTTCTTATGTTTAATTTTACAACCATCTATACAATTTTAAAAGGAAACCCTGCCCATTCTAAGTGAGCCACTACATTTCAAAATGTTTAAAGCATATCCTAATGAGGAGTGAGTCACCCTACACAGCTGATGAAAACTCTCTTATGCAACCTTCCTCTGGAGGAAACAAGGACACCTCGTACGAATGTTTCAACTCCATCAACTTCCCTAAGACACCACGAGACACATTTGCAGGTATCACCAAGTTCTACAAGGGCACAGAAAGGCAAAGGAATAATTGTAAATTTACATCAGCCTAGTCATTTGTCCCAGCCAACTTCATAGTACATTATGCATTTAAGAAAATACACATGCTTCTGTAGTGTCATTAGTTAATAAATGCCTATACAGAAAGAAATACCATAAGGTTAACAGATAAAGTGAAGAAGGAGAACCTAGCACGCCAGAAAAGCCCTCCTTAAAGGGATGACACCTGCATCCCAGCATCCTGGATGACAGTGAGGGACAGGGCTGCTGCCTCAGACCTACACAGGTATGAACTCAATGCCGCAAACGGTTCCCTTCCTACTTACCAATCTGCGAATCTTAAATGAGCACTGAGAGTTCCTCCACCTAAGAAGGAATTATATAGATGCTCTGTTGTGTTTGTATGGCATAAGATTCTACAGTGTCTAAAATGGCTACAGGTCCAAGGGGAAGCTGCTGCA
>NW_006922088.1:780763-782116 GCF_000298275.1 Orycteropus afer afer | reverse complement strand
TGCCGTTTAGAGAGCTACACAGACTGGCATGGGGGGACAATACAGGTCATCTCGGCAGCACAGGTGGAGTGGGCCAACACCACAGCAGGGTCTGGGAGAATTCCGGGAGAATTTTTACAAGACAGAAATAGAAAAGACGCTACACGACGTTAATTCTGACAATCTAGCATTTGACATGAGATTTAAGATATAATTTCACTGCTAACTGCCTGAACGGTCACTGGGGCTTTACGTTCTTTGTTTAATATGGCCCTGCAATAGAGAAGAACCTGGAGTGACTACAATCATGTGAAGATTTAAACATCACAGTAAGCAGTCCCCCAGTCACCAATTAAAGCCAAAAAAGGAAACATTTAGTTAAGTAGCCCATTTTTGGAATTTACTACCTCCTGCAAAACACAGGATTGTTTTACTTTTTCCCTTTGATTAAAAACTCTCTAGGAGGAGAAGTGGGGTGGTTGCGTACCTATCGACGGAGATTTGAAAGGGTATTTATCAGGAAGATCCACTCTAACTTTCCACACTCCTCCTTCGTATGGTGCTGAAATGAAAGGAACAATGCGAAGTATTAGTATATTCCAGCTGGAAAATAAACCTGAGTTTATGAAATCTTAAGCACTATTCCCTCCTGAGAACCTTGCAAATGAATTCCTTCAAGAATTACAACCTAAAAAACCAAAACCAAACCCACTACCATCAAGTTGACTTCAACTCATTGTGACACTACAAGCACCCTATACTCGTATTTAAATGCTTTTCTTTAAAAGATGCAGAGTTCGCGAATAAGCAAAGATTCATTCTCTTCCCCAAACTGACTTGTTTCTTCACAGGATTACACGCTACTCCATTATTCGGTAACAAGAGCCATGTTCTTTCCCCTCTCATCTCAACTAACCCCTTCTTCCCACCCAGCACAAAAAACAAACACGAACACAGACAAACAAACCCCACTTCCTACAAAAAAGAAAAGTACATTACAGTAATTACGCCTAGAGCAACACTTCCTCACTGGCTCTAAAGTTCATTAAACTTACTTTTCAAAAGCTACATCATCTGTCTTTGATACTCTCCTTGTCTACGAAGGAAACACAGTAAAAGACTGTAATAGAGGAACACAAACCAGCACGTGTACTTACTTCCTTGTGGTCCATAAAACTTCACTACAAATTCATTCAGTCCTCCCAGGATCGTAACCTCATGCTTACTTTCAATGCTAAGGTGGAAGGTAAAGGAAATTACACAGACATTCTATTACCTGGAAGGGACACTGGGGACCCCAAATAATGTCATTTAAAGTGTTAGCAAAATCTGATATGAAACTGGCAAACATATAATAATAATTAAGGCAATTTG
>NW_006922088.1:777239-778083 GCF_000298275.1 Orycteropus afer afer | reverse complement strand
GTTATGTGATTTGGATGTTGTGTGAACACCATATCGTAGTCTGCTACTGCATTTTCTTTAAGTGTCTCAATCTCCATGACTAAGCAATGACTGTCAAGGTGCTGAAGAGGGATTCACTTCTGGGTTTGGTCTCAGTCCATGTTAGTAATTTCTCCCTATCTCATACAGGTCCCTCTTGCATTTTTGTTAGCCTTGTAGCTTTCAGTGGAGCTGATCCTTTAACAGCTTGGAGAAATTTTTGTTTCTGAGAATTGTCACGATTATGCACGACACACGTAAATCATTAGCAACAGCATTCAGTGATTTCCCACCTTCGTGTTATTTAATCACCTTTTGTTTCCCTTCATACCCATACTTCTCCTCTGCCTCTTGCTGCCGCTATTACTAACACTGGTTTTGCTGCTTCTGGGAGCCGTAAGGCACCTCATAGTAATGTTTTCTGAAAGAAAACTAAACAGAAGAGAATATTACAACACTCAGGAGACCTGGGATACAGGAGATTGGATGCTGTCATGTACGAGTCAAAGTACACAGGTTGCACGGTAAACTTTTTAGATAGAAAGTACAGTACAGTATGTACATAATAAGCCAGTCATATGAGGGTTTATTATGACTATCAAGACCTATGTATTACAGGTTGCATGTGTACTGTACCGTCACACAGCTGGCAGCAAGCACAATCACTGTACACAAGAGACACGAGGTATGTGTCACGTGTGGGAAAGCTTCTGGTTCGCTACGTCTTGGTCTCTGATCGGAATTTCTAGGTTCTGTTATACTCTTAAGGGTTGGACACTGTCCAGATGGACATCATGAGGCGCACGACTATATTCCAAAACATAAA
>NW_006922088.1:770944-772411 GCF_000298275.1 Orycteropus afer afer | reverse complement strand
ACAGACACCAGTGATACAAAATACCTGCAGTCCTTACAGAAACAATAGAAGACAGACACAGAGTAATCCCTCACAGACATCCCGACACTATGGGAGAGAGATCCAATAGATCTACTATCTCAGGACCATAGTACTGGGGTACACCAGCCTCATTTGACACAACAAAATACATAAAAGTGTTGCTCCACATTCTACATTGGTGAGTAGTGACTGGGGTCTTAACAGCTTTCAAGCAGCCATCTAGGATGCAGCCAATGGTCTCCTAGCGTTGGAAGTGAAGAAGAATGCACACACAAGGAAAAAAAAAAAAAAGGGCATTCAAAAGCAATCAACCCTAGGACACGATGGCCCCCGAGACCAGAAGAACCAGATGGTGCCCGGCTACCAATGCCAATCACTCAGAAAGGATCAAATCTGGAGATCCTGGATAGAGTGGGAGGGAAAACTTGGAACAAAATCCAAAAATTCAATAATGACCAGAATTTCTGGTCAGATGAAGTCTAGTGAGACTCCCAATACTATGGCTCTGAAATACATTCAGCGCCTGGAATAGAACTCACCCCCAGGGGCGGGCTCTCAGCCCAATGGTTAGCGAGATGTATATGCAGACCACTCAACCCAGGATGCCACATCCACACACTCAATGGTAATACATCCCCCAAAGCAATAAACCATGGGACACTAGAGGACCAACATTCAAACTCAGGAAATGCAGGACAAACAGGAGCACATAATTATGAGGGGCACAGGGGGAATGTTGCAGGGTAGGGAGGGGAGGAGTCTGGGTAAGGGTTGGACATGGTGAATGGGGAATGAAACTAAATGTATGCATGACTCTGAATGTAAAACAAGCTCTTAAAATAAAAAATAAAGTTCCCAAGGCAAGAAAAATAAATAAATAAATGGGGGAAAAAATCTGTTTTAAATAAGCCCGTAAGCCACATTTTACTCAACCCTTACCTAAGTTATTCCCCAAACCCTGCCTTTTTTACCTACTGAGCATTTCACTCCGAAGGACTAAGCAGCATTTTCAGTAGAGTAATGATTAACACTCCCAGGAACCCAAGTCCATTTCACTTCTACAATGGCAGCCACCAACCACCTTACTTTTCCCTTAACAGCACTATGGTTACAGTCCAATATTTAAAGACTGATGCCAAACTGCCAAGAGATAACTGACATTCTTGGCAAAATGTGTCCATCAGGATTTTAGAAGCGGTTTTTAAATAGCTCTGAAATTTTCCAAAAAACCCACTGCTGTCGAGTTGATTCCGACTCACAGCAACCCTGTAAGACAGGCAAAATTGCCCTTAGGCTTTCCAAAGCTGTCATCTTTATAGAAGTAAAATGCCATCTTTCTTCTGTGGAGTGGCTGATGGGTTTGAACCACCAACCTTTCAGTTAGCAGCCAAGTGCTTAACAACTGTGCCACCAGGGCTCATTTTTCTTAAAGCCAGGCTTCACGTC
>NW_006922088.1:748397-770634 GCF_000298275.1 Orycteropus afer afer | reverse complement strand
AAACCCTATGTGGAAGTTGTGCTTTGTCCTACGGACCACACTGAATCAGAATCACCTGGACGGCCCCTGGCAACACCATCACCGGCCACCAACAAGATGGGCTGACACAGCGGCTGCAAGAATGGGCTCAAACGTAACAACAATTGTGGGCTGGGCGGCATCTCGTTCGGCCGCACACAGCAGCGTCGCCACGAGTTGGAACCGATTCGATGGCACCTAACAAAACCAATCTTTCACGAAGAAGCCTTGCTGAAGCAGAGACTAAGCACTCAGCTGCTAACTGAAAGGTCAGCAGTCCGCGCTCACCAAGGGCTCCATGGGAAAAAGACCTGGGACCTGCTCCCGACAAGACCGCAGCCTGGGAACCCTATGGGGCCCTGCTGAGCTGCATCTGTGGGAGGAGATCACTGGGGTGGACAATGTGCTTTTGGGCAGAAAGGAGAAGCAACCCGTATTCCTTTCTGTCCAGATCAGGCTGTTCCCATGTCTCCTTGAGATTAATCACACTGGGACAACAGAAAACTCAGCAACCCTCACTGCCTAGTTTTCTTGATAACACAAACAAACATTACCCCCCAAAAGTATGATTTTACGTGCTATTTTTCTATTAATGGCTTTTATATTAATCCATTAATAGAAAAATATCATGTAAAATCATACTTTGGGGGAATAATGTTTATAAAGAATCTTCTTTTAGAGATGAATTGAAATATTTACTAATTAAAATGATGTCTACGATTTGCTACAAAATAATCCAGATTGGGAGGTGGGGTGGTTATAGAAGAAATGTATCAGCCCTGATATGACAATTATGGAATCTGAGTAATGTGTACAGGAAGATTCATCATATTGTTCTCTCTACTTTTGTTTATATTTGAATTCTTCCATAATAAAACTTCTAAAGAACTAATAATGCAGTCTCAACTGTTACTAGAATTTAACTAGCATAGTAGTTAAAAGAACTTAGCTACTACAGCCCTGAAGAGTTTAGAAAAAGAGCCAACATTCTCCTGCAGGGGATCCAGTATTTAAAAAAACACAGACTTCATACTGCAAGAGAACACTCTTCCAGGAGAGGTGATACTCTGTAGGAATCAAATTTATGGCTTCACAAGGACGTACAAGAAAAACCCAACCACAGTGGAAGAAAAATCACATTTGTGTGTATTTACCACAAAGAACACCTCTGGGCAAAACAATAATTAGAGATGTCCATCTCCCAAAATTATTAGTAAAGGAAAAATGGTTTGGATCCAGTATCACAGTCTCTTGGTTGAAAAAAAAAAAAATACTGAAAGACCACAGACTGCCAAAAGAACCAACAAATCCATCCTGGAGAGTGCACCCGGAATGCTCCTTGGAAGGGAGAATGGCCAGACTTCGTCTCACCTACTTTGGTCACGTTGTCAGAGGGAACCATTCCCTGGAAAGGGTTATTGCACTTGGTAAAGTGGAAGGTCAACAAACAAGGGGAATCCCCTCAAACAAGATGGACTGACACAGTGGCTGCAATGATGGGCTCATGTACAGCAAGAATTGTAAGGTTGGCACAGGACCGGGCAGTGTTTCTGTTGTACACAGGGTCACTGTGAGTCGGAGCTGACTTGAGACAGCACCTAACAACAACTGGTTGAAAAGGAAATTTAAAATTTAAAAAAGAGGAAACAGAGGTATTCAATCAGTAAGGCGTTGTATTTTTCATATTAGGAGGTGGTAACCTTTTATTCTGAAGGAAAATAATTCAAACAAAAATTATTGAGAAAATAAGCATAGGGAAAGGATGGATGGCAGTAAGGGGGTAGGGCTGGGAGGGCTCTGCTGGTGATGAAATCTATGCATATTCTGAAGACTTTGAGCATATTTTTATTCTTTTATCTCAATGTGGCAGGCAATAATACAATGTAAGAGCAATCCCCAACGAAATAGCATTGATTCCTTTAATCTTAAGTATCCTTTAATCTTTGAGTATCCCTCAAAAATTATTTTCCAGCTTCCACGTGAATATGAACCATTCCAAGTTACACTATGGAGAAGACAGTGTCTACTAAATCCACAAAAGACCAAAGAGGCTTTATTTCTAACTTGCGAGATACAGTACACACCGCCACATACACTCTGTAAAGCAAATCCAAACTCCTCCTCAACAGCCTGCCTTCAAGCAGCTTCGAGTCTGGCAAGAAAACATGAGACCTGAACATCCAGGAGAAGAAACACTGTCATACTTGTTTGTAGGTTTATGACTAAGTTCATTAGCTGAAGCTGCCAAACTGACCCTCTAATAAGGGAGGTTCACTTAGTCAAATATAGCTATTCAAATAAATGTGCACTATCAAGAAGCAAACAGGGCAAAAATTCAACTCCCTACGATGTACTGAACATTTAAGACTCATTATCTCAGAGGTAAAAAGTAGTATATATATTTTTTAACTTTTCATAGACAGTCAGAAAATTCAGTTGAACAGCTAACAGGAAGGTTAAACAGCAGGTACGTATACCACTCAGGAGATAAATCATGCTGGTGGTGCAGTGCCTACCTAAGGCATGTGACCGGTAAGCAGAAGGCTGGCAGTTCAAACCCACCGGCCACTCCTCGGAAGGAAGACTGGGCAATCTACTTCCATAGAGATACCACCTCAGAAACCCCAGGCGGGGTCGCTAAGAGTCGGAATCAACTCTAGGGCAGTGAGTTTGTTTTTGTTTGTAGCTTTAGAAGAGATTCTCTCCGTTAAGTGTTATGTTTCATTTAAAGCTTCCACGTCACCAACCAAGTGAAAAGTGGCAAAAGCCAGGCAAATATCATTTTTTTAAATGGGTAAAGTATTGCTATTGTTTAGCTTTGGATATGTTATTTTACTACCAGAATACCAACAAAATAAAGGAAAAAATTTCATAAGAAAAGAGTCATCAATTATGGAAAATACATTTCTTTCAAACAGGTTTTTAAAATGGGAAGTGTATCAGAAAGATATGTAAGTGCCATCCCATCCCCAACAAAGTATTTTTAAAAACTCAGACATGCAAACTCAGAGATGACCCAGTCACAGAAAAGGTGGAAAGAGAGAAAGGCAAACGAACTAGGGAAAAACACTGTTTCCATCCTGGGACCAAGGAAATACAGTCAAAGTTAAAATTCCAGTCAAAAAGCAAACCAAACCCACTGTCACCAAGTCGATTCCAACTCATAGCGACCCCTAGTGGGTTTCTGAGGTGGTAAATCTTTAGAGAAGTAGATTGCCCCGTCTTCCTTCTGCGGAGTGGCTGGTGGGTGTGAACCACCAACCTTCTGGTTAACAGCCAAATGCCTTAGGCACTGTACCACCATAGCTCCCTAAAATTCCAGTTCACCTCAAAATATTTGAACTCAGAAGCTTCTCAATGAAATGAAAGTAGCTCCTTAATAAACAATTTCACTGCTATGCAATTTTATGGCAATACTGACTTTTGTTTACTTGTAACTAAAACAAAATATGTGTACATAAATTCACAGTATACTTAAAGTATCATTACTCTGAATTCAAACTCATAAAAGGTTAATCATAAGTTTAGTTTTCACAATGTGGTTTCTTTGTTATAGCATATTAAAAATAAATCATCTGTCTGAACTATTATTTTTTTAAGTAATGGCATTTATGGTTAATTAAGAAAAATGTCCAAATGTTTTAGAGATGTGCACTGATATATTTAGGGGTCAAATGACAAGGTCCAGTGTATACCCTGAAACATTTCATTAAGAAGAGAGAATTAGATGCAGGAAAAAATGCTGGTAATTGCAGAATTTGAATCTGAGTGATGGGGTTTCATTACACATACCTGTAATTTTATGTTTGGAAGTATTTATAATAAAAAAAAATTTAATCATTTACTTTTATTTAACTAGCAATCCCTATCTTGTTTTTTTTAAAAACAGAAGCTAGCACGTAACTGACCACACTCTACTTCTTTGGAAAGAAGCAGACTCTACACTTCACTGTCAAAGAACTTAACTAGTCCAACACCCAGATTTTAAACCGTTCACCTCAAAATATTTGAACTCAGAAGCTTCTCAAGATGCAAACTTGGAATACCGCCTTGAACACTCCAGAAAAGGAAAGACCTGCAAGATTCTCAAGACAGAAGATACTGCAGACACAGCAACACTAACATCCACAATGAAAATCCAAACAAATGACCTAGAAAAATTGTTTCAAAAAATTTGTTTTGAAATATTTTTAGAAGGCAGGATCCTAGAAGAGACAGAGCACTTAATTAAAACTTCCTGCTCTCAGGGAATCGCAAGATTATTTTCCTAGACCTGGGTGTTTCCTGTGCTTCCTTCTCTCAAGAGAGAGACACAGGTGGGCAGGAGATCTGGACTGCAGCCTGAGCACGGAGGAAGACGAGGCACTGGTCCCAAGTGAGAAAAGCGCTGGCACGGATCCTGTCGTTCCAGAGGCGACTCCACCTCACCGAGTGGGCTGGGTGGGCTGGGACGAAGGAAGAGGAGAAACACGGAGAATCACAACCTTCAGGGTGACAAGAGCATCTCATCTCGAAAACTTCCATGTCCCAGGCAAGCAACATGTAATTTCTCCAAAAATAGTACAGAAACATGCAAATAGGTGGGTGGCTCTCTGCAAAATCCTAATGGAAACATCTATTTTAAAAATGTCCTACCTCCCCTTTGAGGCTGTATGCTTCTTTGCTAAACCACCCACAGTGCTTAATGCCAAGCTCACACAAAGGAGGTGTTCGGTATTAGCTAGCTAAATGTAGTATGGAAATATGGTACTGAAGCTTTATGGCCTATGGCAGTGTATTTGACACTCCTGTTTCCAATGTGGTTCTTGTCTCTGGAAATCTCTGAGATCATTGCTTCCTTTTTTATTATAACTACAGCAGACTTGTTTTCACTCCAAAAGTGAACATGTAGACTACAATGCTACTCAGTGAAGACAAAGTTAAGCTAAATAAGAGTTTAACAATCCCTACCCTCAGATATTCTAATCCCGGCACATGTGAATCATTCACAGTTAGCAGTAACACTTCATGAGGAAATATTTCCAGGAGCACTTGTCATAGTGACATACAGTACATTACACCTGCAAAACTATGAGAATTAATAAAAACTAAGTAGTGGTATCCATTGAGCAAAAAAAGAAGAAAAGTGAGAAGGAGGTCACAGAAAATGACAAGGCTCTAGGAACTGACAGAATACCAACTGAGATGTTTCAAAAAACAGATGTAAGACTGGAAGCACTCACAAGCGTTTATGCCAAGAAAGCTGGAAGACCAAATTTGGCCAACCAACTGGAAGAGATTTATATTTGTGCCCATCCCAAAAGAAAGGTGACCTGACAGAATGGAGAAATTAACAAACAATGTCATTAATATCATGCACAAGGTAAAATTTTGCTGAAAATAATTAAAAAACCATTGCAGCAGTACAATGATAGGGAACCACCAGAAATTCAAGCCAGATTCAGAAGAGGACATGGAACAATGTGTATCACTGCTGATGTCAGATGGAGCTGGGCAAAATGCAGAGAATACCAGAAAGATGTTACCTTTGTTTTACTGACTATGCAAAGGCATTCAACTATGTGGATCATAATAAACTATGGATAACATTGAGAAGAGTGGGAATTCTAGAACACTTAATTATGCTCCTGAGGAATCCATACGTAGACCAAGAGGCAGGTGTTCGAACAGAACAAGGGGGTGCTGCATGGTTTCAAATCAGGAAAGGTGTGTGTCAGGGTGGTATCCTTTCACCTTACTTTTTTCAGTCTGTATGGTGATCTAATAATCCGAGAAGCTGGACTATACGAAGAGTGTGCCATCAGGATTGGAAGAAGACTCATTAACAACGTGTGACATGCAGACGACACAACCTTGCTTGCTGAAAGTGAAGTAGACTTAAAGCACTTACTGAGGAAGATCAAAGATTACAGCTTTTAATATGGATTACACCTCAACATAAAACACAACTCCTCACAGCTGGACCAATAAGCAACAGCATGATAAATGGACAAAAGACTAAAGTTGATAAAGATTTCATTTTCTTAGATCCATAATCAACACCCATGGAAGGAACAGTCAAGCAATCAATCAATGTATTACACTGGGAGAATCTGTTGCCAAAGACTCTTTGAAGTGTTCAAATGTAAAGATGTCACTTTGAGGACTAAGGTATACCTGACCCAATCCATCGTATTTTCAATGGCCTCTTATGCATGCGAAAGCTGCACAATGAATAAGGAAGACCAAATAGGAACTGATGCGTCTGACTGACTGTGTTGCTGAAGAATAGCAAATATAACATGGAATGCCAGAAGAATGAAATCTGTCTTGGAAGAAGGACAGCCAGAATGCTCCTTAGAAGCCAGGGCGCTAAGACTTCATCTTCTGTACTCTGAATGTGTGCTCAGGAGGCCTAGTCTGTGCAGAAGGCCACCCGCTTGGTAAAGCAGAGGGTCATGGATAATGAAGATGACCCTCAAGATGGACTGACACAGTAGCTGCAACCAGGGGCTGAAACAACTGTCAGGATGGGGCAGGACCCCGCAGGGTTCGTTCTGTTCTACAGAGGGTTGCTCTGAGTCAGAAATGAGTTGATGGCACCCAGAACAACAACAGCAATAATAATCATCTCATGGAGAATTTCTTAAAGAAAGTTCTTTAAAATGCAAATGTGTTGTTGATAGCTGCCACTCAGTGGGCTTGTGACTCGTGGTGACCTCATGCACAAGTAACAGAAATGCTGCCTTGTCCTGTGCCAACCCCATGACTGGCTGTAGATCAGCCCATTGTGCCCCACAGGATTTCCAGAACTAGATGGCCAGGCATTTCTTCCTAGCCCATCTTAGTCCAGAAGCGCCTCTGTAACCTGTTCAGCACCATAGCAAAACACAAGCCCCCACTGCACATGAGGGGCATTAGCCAGGAACTGAACCCAGGTTTCCTGCACAGAAAGGAAGAATTCTACCAGTGGACTACCAATACCTCAAAATTAAAATGGAAATGCCTGTAAGCCCAGAGGACAGACAGCACACACAAACACGGAGCGTGCCCCTAGAAGTAGGTGAGAAATCACTGCTAACGCTCTGAACGCTGTGCGTCCTCACTCCCAGGTTCCTTTGCAGAACATGACTGACTGGCCTCTGCTGCTTCCTTTACTGCTCCATGCTCATTAGGCACAGCAGGTGTGAAACATTAAGTGGCATTAATAACAATGCAACTCACTTTCATAAAATTTAAATAGGGGACAAAAAGCAACACAGACTTAGATCTTTTTAAAGCAATACCCACGCAAAGAGGCAATGGGTTCAAGATCACTGCCAAGATTTTATACGCGGGGGCAAGGGGAGCAAAACCTCACATAGGCTTACAGATCAAACTCTGGATAGAAAGCTAAAGTGAAGACCATGAACTATGGTACCTACACACAATGGAATACTATATAACACTAAAGAATAAGACGGACTCTGTGAAATACCTCATAACATGGATGAACTTGGAGAACATTATGCTGAGTGAAATAAGTCAATCACAGAAGAACAAATATTATATTAGTCCACTACTGAAAGACATCAAGGAAAGGTCTACATACATATGGAAGGAAACTTTGTTGGTTACCAGGGATGAGAAGGAATGGGAAGGAAGAGGAAAAAAAATGAAATAAAGCAAGTTCAAGTGCAGTCTACCATGTAGAGAACTCTACATTCCAGACAAATGAACAAGCCTTTATTCAGCCGAGTCCAGTTACTTCACCATATGGAAGACTTATGAAAGGCAGCAGCAATTATCTGCTGGAAGTTAATTAAGGCTTAGATCAACAATGGAAAAAGGGGCAAGGGATTAAAAAGTAATCTAAATTGATAAGGAAAACGGTCGTGTCTTCTTGACTACAATTCTGCTTCAAAACTACACACACACACACACACACGCACACACAAAGAAAGGAGGGTTCTGGATAAATACTCTATTTGATAATACATTCAAACAGCTATGACAAGCTGCCTTTTATTTATTATCTTGGGGAAAAATTTAGGACCAAAGAAATGGAATGAAAACTTTCAACAGAAAGTTGTTTTCTTTTTTTTAAAGTCCATGATGAAAACTGCAGAAGAAACAAAATTTTAAATCAGTAAAAACCCTGCTTTTAAAGAACCATGCTACCATGAGAAAATAACTCCAACAGGATTAAATTAGCAGAAAACCTCGGACAGTACCAACAGGCCGACTCTGGAGGGGAACATGGGCAATATGACACAGCTGCAAGAGTGACGAGAACTACTGTCAGCATCACACAAGCTAACAGCTGACAGAGCCCAGAGGACACTGTGCTATCTTGCTGTGCCTGCTAGCTCCAGACTCAGACATTACAAAATGCTAAGAAGTGGGTGGTAGGGGCAATTAAGACAGTGCCGAGGAGGTCAGCCTAATGACATGAAATGAGCCAAGGTTTGGGACTTAAGATGCATAAACAGTTAGAGAATAATGAAGGGGCTGTATTGTTATGTAATATGGGAAGGAAAGGAAAAAAAATCAAGTTTCTCAGGGAATGCTTCCTGAATAACTAAACAATGTGGGGGGAAAAAAAAATCAAAGTTCTTTAGCAAAACAAGAGAAAATAAAACTAGATGCATACACAATGATGGGTGTATATATAGTAGAAAAGTTGGCACTGAAAAGGTGACAGGACTATTGTGTTTCCCTCTCTCATGTGTTGCAGTATGGGCACAAGTGGGGGCTTTATAGGCTCCAGTGCCACTAGGTGAGACTCACAGCCTGAGGGCGCTGCAGCCAGAGGTCAGGTGGGTTCCCAGGGCTGAGAAAGTGCTTTCAATACAACTGAAATCGCCTCCCCAGATCAGATGAAGTCTATGGGTTTGACCTTATATTCCTGCCTAAAGCAGTTTCCGGTGGTCCCACTGCCCAGATACCACTGTTCTTGATGTCTTTATATAGAGTGGTTTCTGCATACACATTCACAGCATTTCTAACAGACATAGGTGCAACCAACTCTGTCACCCACATTCTCTACCACGCAGAGGATATCTTGATCAGAACATACAGTTTATGTGCCCCCTTTTCTGATAAGACTTGCATGATACACATATGCCAAGATTAACTAAGCACCCACTGGGGAACAGACAGGTGGTTGCCACCATTCCCTATCCTGATTACAGTGTTACAATGAACGTTCCAGGGCAGGTTTCTTGGTACTTTTGCAAGCATAGCTGCTGTTAGCTGCCATCACGTAGATTCCAACTCATGGAAACCAAATGTCTGCTCCACATGGTTCTCAAGGTGTGACCTTTCTGAGGGGTGATCAGGCCTCTCTTCCAGGTGCCTGGATGGGTTCAAATCCCAACTTTCTGGCCCATAATCAAGCACTTAACCATGTGCACCACCCAGGAATGCCTTTACTTTTCTAAGTATCTGCCTGCAATTCTTGGAAGTGAAACTTCTGGGTCAAGTAACGTATATATACCTAATTTCAATACACAGGATCTGAGCGCGAGTCAATAAAGTGGCACTCAGTTATTGTCTAACCACCACCATACTTGGCTGACCTTCTTTTCTCTTATTTTCACCAATAACCAAAAACCCCACTTCCATAGAGTCAATTCTGACTCGCAGTGACCTCCACTGGGTTTCCAAGGCTGTAAGTCTTTACGGAAGAGCTCTGGTAGCATAGTGGCTAAAGCACTTGACTGCTAACCAGAAGGCTGGCGGTTCAAACCCACCAGCCACTCCTCGAAGGAAGGTTGGGCAATCCTACTTCCGTAGTGATACTGCCTCGGAAACCCAAGGAGGGGTCGCTATGAGTCAGGGCTGACTCAACAGCACATAACAACAACAACAACAAGTCTTTACAGAAGCAGACTGCCTCATCTTTCTTCCACAGAACAGCTGGTGGGTTTGAACCGCTGACCTTCTGGTTAGCAGCCAAATGCTTCACCTGCTATACCACCAGAACTCCTTATTCTCACTACTGGCATTAATTCTTTAAAGTGAAACAAAGTTCCTCTTTAAACACTTAGCCATTTGCAATCTGGCCATCTGTCTGTCTGTCTGTCTCTCATGCTACTCAGTAGGTATACTGAAGCCCTGGCTGAGTCACCCAGGGGGAAACCCAGACTTTCGCAGGGATCCACTCTGCTGCCCTTCCTCCTTGCCTCTTGCACCCAGCACCTGCGTGGGAAGGTGGCTCTCTGGATTCATTAACAAAAATGCACCAAGATACGAAACATCTTTCATTAACTATCTCAGACACAACATGTGTCTATCACAGACAATATTTCTACATCCGTATTTGTATATGCTGTAAGAATGTCCAAAATATAAAACAGAGCTACTTCTTAGCCACAGCCAAGCACCCTGAGGGAGCAAGTAGTCAGATCTATGGGCTTGGGATCATGGTCACAGGGGGACATCAAGCTCAACTGGCATAACATACTAGACAAAAACATTGTTCTACATCCTACTTTGGTGAGTAGCAACTGAGGTCTTAAAAGATTGCAAGCGGCCATCTAGATGCAACAATTGGTCTCTCCTGATCGAGCAAAGAAGAATGAAGAAAACTAAAGATGCATGGAAACAATTAGGCCAAAGGACTAGCAGACCATGTGAACCTCAGCCTACATGACCATGAGACAAGAACTAGATGGTGCCCAGCTACCACTGTCAACCATTCCAAAAGGGATCTGGTAGCGTAGTGCCTAAGGCACCTGACAGCTAACCACCAGCCACTCCTCGGAAGGAAGGTTGGACAATCTACTTCTGTAGTGATACCGCCTTGGAAACCCAAGAAGGGGTCGCTATGAGTCAGGTCTGACTCAACGGCACGTAACAACAACAAAAACAACCAAAAGGGATCAGAGCAGGAGATCCTGGGTAGAGTGGGAGAAAAACGTGGAACAAAACTCAAATTCATAAAAAAAGAGACCAGCTTTACTGGTTTGATAGAGCCTGGTGAGACCCCCAAGACTATAGCCCCTAGTAGTTATCCTTCAAGTCTGGAACTGTACTCACTCCCATGGCTTCCAGTCAAATAACAGGCACATAAGGTGAACATTTACATCAGGCAGACACACACCTTCGAATGGAGAACAGAAGGTCAGTATTTGCACAGGGAGATAGCTCAGGGGGCAGGAATACATAGAAAAGGAGGACACAGGGAACAGGTAACTACAGCGAGGAAGTGGGAAGAGAGCTGGTACATTATGGGGAATTGCAGTCAAAGTCATGAAACCAAATGTGTTTTAACTGCTGTAGGGAAAATGAATTTGCTCTGTAAACTTTCACCCAAATCACAATTTTAAAAAACAAACAAACATGTGCGATCTCATCTAGCACACGGGCTAAGTTAAGGTAAGTTAACTCCAGAACCTGGGCAGAAAAAGCTGAACGGAAAGCAGAAACACGAAACAGACCCTGTCCACCCATGTTCTCATCACAGCGCCATTCCCAAGAGCCAAGAAGTGAAAACAACCCAAGTGTTCAAATGAGATATATTCACACGACGGAATATTACTCAGCTATACAAGGACTGAAGTTCTGATACATTATATCAGGTATCATTATGTTACATGACCTTGAAAACATTATGCTAAGTGAAATAAGCCTGTCACAAAAATACAATTATATGGTTCCATTTATATCTACAAGAGGCAAATTCAAAGAGAGAAAAAATAGTTAAAAGGTTATCAGGAGTTGGAGGTAATAGCAATGGGGGGTTACTGCTGAACAGGACAGAGTTTCTGTTTCGGGGGGAGGGAGATGTTTTAGAAGTAGACAGTGTTGCAGGCTACAAAGCAGTGTGAATGCAAGGAATGATGCTGAATTGCACATTCACAAGCTACAACAATGGCAATGTTCTTACAACAATTAAGAAAACAAAAACTATCACTTTAAAAGAAACGGAAAGCACTCAACACCAGCTTATCAGACAATAAAATCCAAAACTGAAAAGTCACGGGTTGGAGACTGACAGAGGACATCAAAGGATTCCTTGTATTCAACAACCTCTCTGCCACCCACTGCACAAAATCACCCAGTTTCAGAGCTCCTCTTCCCTAAAAGCGTAGAGATTTCACAATAAAGTAAGAGGAATTCTGGTGGCCAGGAGGGTGGACTCATCAGTCAGAATGTCAGTTTGATCACTGACTTGCAATAGGTCTTGGACTGGTCACTTAACCTCATAGGCCTTGGTTTCCTCATTGTAAAAGGAGCAAAAGTAACTAGATCATAGGATCAAGAAGACTCAGGATTTGCTATTATCGTTACAACTACAACAACAATGTCCTCAGATTCAAAGGGCACATCAGTCTAATCCACTTTAACTTCTAAGGGGGCACTGGTGGTTCAGTGGTAGAATTCTCACCTTCCACGCAGGAGACCAGAGTTCCAGTCCAGGCCAGTGCACTTTACGTGCAGCCCCAATGAGTCACCTGTCAGTGGAGCCTTGTGTACTGCTACGTGCTGAGCCAGTTCAGTGGTAATTGCAGACTCCAGCAACTAGGAAAGAAACTGAGCAACTTCCAAAACTCAGCCAATAGAACCCTATGGATCACAACGGTCCAACACACAACCAACCAATCATGGGGGTGGCACTGGACTGGGCAGCTTCTTGCTCTGTTGTACACAGGATCGCTGTGCGTGAGGGGCCACGTCACAGCAGCTAACAGCCATCCCCTTGGTTTCTACCCTACCACACTGAAATTACAACTCTCCAATCCTGAGAAGAGACAAGTGGCTAAGTAACTGCTTAAGTCCATATGATATTCACGTCAGCAATTGCAAACAAGAGGAGTATTCACCTACAAATTGTCCCAAAGGCAGCATATGCTGGGGTAGCCCTCTCCAAAGTTCTTACGCTGCTTCTTCCTCTTTTTAAGCACAAATATTAACAACAGCTCGGCCTTACCGAGCACGTCAACGTGCTGAGCACTCTCCAAGTATTGACATGCACTGATTCGTTGCCCTCACAACCACCCAGGAGAGGAAGGGTGACAAAGACAGGCTCACACAGACAGTAAGGTGTAGAGCTGGATTTGAACCCAGGCAGTTTAGCTCAAGTCTGCACTCTCATCATCCTATGGAGCCTGTGGAGGCATTGAAGAGCAGAGTAGCCCACTCAGACTCATCTGCTGTAGGACGATGAATCCAGGGACTGTAGAGCCAACCTGCACAGGAAGACTGAGGAGAGGGGAAGGTGACAATGGGCTGGTGCACAAGGACAGTAAGAGCTGACGGGCAGCAGAGGGGCTGGAGCCACAGCTCACCGAGATTCCTAACAACTGGAAGGACTTGGTGACTAATGTACATGGGGGGGGTGGGTTTCCAGAGCATACAACGATATCAACCGAGAAGATGACAGCACAGTTCCTACCAAACAAAATGCAGGAGGAGACCAGGCTAGAGGCAAGATAAGAGTAATATGGACACATTCAATGTAAGGTTATGAGACACACATAACTGCCCAGTAGACAGCACTCAGTAATACTCTTTTTCATCTAGCCCTACTCTTTAAAAACTGGTGGCCCTGGGTGATGCCAGTGGCTTAAGCACTCACTTACCAGCTGACAAAGGTTGGTGACTTGAGTCCACCCACAGGCACCTCGGCAGACAGACCTGGTGGTCTGTTCCCCAAAGGTCACAGCCACTGAAAAGCCTATGGACAGTCCCCGTCTGTACACACCAGGTCAGCGTGAGTCGGAATTGACCCAGAGGTAATGAACAACAACTCCTCTAAAGGAACATCCTGGGGGATCGAGCACATAAAAGGTTCTGAGGGTCTGCAGAACAAATGAACTACAACTTCAGATTCTTACTAGCATAGTCTGATGAATTATCAACTGACTAAATTGCAAATCCCCCAATAAAACCCTCGTCCCTCTGGTGAGAGTCAGGAGGTTCTGTGGTATCACGGAAGGCTCTGCAGTAGCGCAAACCTGATTTGAGGCTGAGCCCACCATTTTCTAGGTTAGGAGCCTAGGGTCCTACTCCAGTGGGGCGCTTAACAATGTGGAAACTGGGCCACATGACAGACTAATTGTATCAGAATCTGCATTCCAATAAGACAGCTTGTGAAAAAATTTTAGGCGCAGCAGCTAGAGCCAACGAAATGTTCTGCTAAGCCTCGCTCCTCCCCTCTGCCTTCATAAAAACGGGAATAATCAAATCCACCCCCCAGGCACGAAGGAGGATTAGGTGTCAGACATGCACCCAGCTTCTACCAAGATATGCCAGTGTCTTGCATGGGTTCCTTTAAATCCTCTCAGTGGGCCCTGTACCGGTATTTTTTCCACTATAAAGATGAAGAAATGGCCAGGTGTGCGATGCTTTCCAAGGTAAGATGCTGGTGGGTAGCAGAGCTACTACTCCTTGTCTCTCTACTAAGAATTCTGCTTCCAACCAAGCCCGATACTGGATCTGCATCGTAGTAGGGGGAAGGCACCCAACCAGGTTTGTGAGAAAGGGAGGAATTCCTACACTTACAAGGAATCTAAACAAGAGGCTTAAATAAGTCAAAACATCAATCAACATAATTAGAAAACTGTACACATGCAACTTTTAGGAACATGGTGGTGCTTATCCTGAACTGGGTTTCAGATGAGAAGGTGGCATTAAATTAATAATAAATAGAGATCAACCAGCACAAAACAATGTGCTAAGTAAGACAAGGTGGCCAATTCTCAGTACGCTACTCAATGCTTATCTGGCTGCATTACAGGCATTTTAGGGACACAAAAGGCAAGGCACGGAATCTCCTATCAGAATCTGGCCAACTGCACGATATGTTTTACATTAAGACTGAAATCCCAGGTTTCACTGTCAGTATTGGTGGCTAAGGCACTTGACTGCTAACCAGAAGGCTGGCGGTTCAAACCCACCAGCCACTCCTCGGAAGGAAGATGAGGCAATCTACTTCTGTAGTGATACTGCCTCGGAAACCTAAGGAGGGGTTGCTATGAGTCGGGTCGACTCTATGGCACACAACAACAAAACAACAATTGGTGAGTAGTACTATGTTGGGGAAGGATATGCAAAATGAACCCTCAGGACACAAGTTTGAACATACAACCAGACACTGGTTCTGAACAAACCTTAACTAGTGAATCACCCGTCTTGGCAGTTGTTGAACTCTCATCATTCAGTCCCACAACATGGCTGGCGCAGTCTATTCACGCCACATTCCTCCTCTCTAATTTTCCCGGTCACGATGGTCATTTTTTCATTTCCTAAAACACAACAAACTCTCCCTCCTCAGGCCTTTGCAAGAGCTATTTCTTCTGCCTAGCCCTGACTTCCCTGTTTCGACAAAAAGCTTGCTGCTTCTTATCCTTCACAGTATTCTTAAATGTCCCTTCCTCACATTTCGATCTGGTCACCTAAGAACGAGCCCCCTGCCCCTGATTATTCCCCACCTCACCTACTATCCATTTCCTTGTAGGTTTCTCTCCAAGTTCTAGTTTGTCTGTTCACATCCTCTCCCATCCCAACAAAACTCATGTGCCAAGAGGATAGAAACCTCACCTGTCCTGTGGTTCATTGTATTCCTGATACTCAGCCCAGTGCCTGGCACTCTGCAGAGAGTGGGGTCAGGGAAAGAGGGAGGGCCTGCCCTCAGAATGCTCCAGGTCTCGTGGGGAAACAGACGCACAAACAATTATCAAGCAGTGAGTTAAATGACTGTTACAAGCAGGGTTACCTGAGGGTGCGAGGGAAGATGCTCCTTCCCTAGGTGGTGGAGGAAACAAAGAGTGCACTCAAGGAGGTGGCGGTGCCGGCTGAGCCCGAGGATTTAATTTGTACGTGGCATATACAGTGAGGTTTTCCCCAAACACATAAAACAAGATGGCCCCAGAGTTTAACACAGAAAGACCCAAGAGAAGAGAAGTGCATGTTATATTAAAGAGAAAGCTTGGTTTCCTATGTAGTAGATTCATTGATTAAATGTACTCATACATGTAAAGAAATGGGTATTTGACAGAAAGATGTAAGCATCTTGAAGAATGAAAAAGAGGAAGTTTGGCAGTGGTCATTCAAGCCCCTGGGTGAGAGAAGGAAGCTTTGTCCAGAGTTTTCTGTCGTCTCTATTATGAGATGGCATCACCTGATCAGGGGAGCTCTGGTGGCATAGTTCCCAAGGCATTTGATTCCTAATCAGAGGCTAGTGGTTCAAATCCACCAGCCACTCCTTGGAAGGAAGATGGGGCAATCTACTTCCATAGTGATACTGTCTCAGAAACCCAAGGAGGGGTTGCTATGAGTTGGAGATGACTTGACAGCACATAACAACAACAGCAACATCACCTGATTACATCAGCCCATGAAACACATGATTCATTTCATTGCTTTTGTTCTGTTTCCTTCTCCAATAACCTTCTAGCTATGGAAGGGGCTCCTAGCTGTATCTGCCTATGGGGAGAGAACACATGGGTATACAGTGAAAACTGCACACCAGCTCTCCAACATTACCCTTCGGACTCATCAGCATGATTGATCTGTGGCCAGGCAAGTAAATCTGTTCTTAGTTCACAAATCAAACACTTGGAGGAAGGAAAGACACCTACCAACCCCCAACAAAGGATGGGGTCAGCCTAACCTCTAACAGAGAGAAGGAAAAGAATTTAAGAGAGAAGTTTCAGGTGAAGGTGAGGAGAGAGGGATAAGCCAAGGATGACCTAAAGTTTTGGTGTGAGGTATGTGGGGATGGTAACGCCATTCATTCAGAAAAAGGAGGAAGAGAGGGAAACATATCATTTAAGATATGCTGCATCTGAGGTCTTGGGAGAGTAGTTACATAGAGCTGTTAGGAACACATTTGGCCACCAAGACTGGAGCTCAAGAAGTATGAAATTTAAATTGTGGAGACCCTAGTATTTGGGTGATGACATTATCTGGAATCATCCAAGAAAAGTGTGTCAATTAGCAAGAGATGAAGACTGACTATAGACCCTGAGGAACCAGAACAGTTAAAGCTGCAAGCAATGCTCAGAAAAAGTAGACAGAAACAGGCATCTAGAATTGTTCCCCTAAATACTTGTTACATTATCATTCAATGCCAGCTTTCAGCAAGTAAATCTACATTTAAAAAAAAAAAACGGGGAAAATATAAATTTTGAAATGAAAAGAAAAACAATATACAGATAGTGAAGTTACTAAAGAAGACACAGAAGTTCCTTCAGGATACCATAACGTGGCTTCCTGGGACAGGAAGGAAATCAATGATCCACCCTACTGAGTTCTTACCAGTACTTCAAATAATGTGGTTGAAGGGAACAAAGAATTTACTTTTCAGATCTAGTTTAAATGTTTAATCCTTGCCAAGAGTCCAAAGTTGAAGAGGCTATAACCACCTCTGGATGAATTATCAAAGCAGAGATAAAAGCACCAATGTGCATTTTAACGACTAAAACTGGTTTTGAGCAACATTAGTGCACATACCCACGTTGTAACAAAGCAGAGAGCTTCAGGCTCTGAGTGGTCCATGACGTACCACAGCATACTCTCCTCAATAGCGTCGTTGAACCTATATGACCAAGAGACCAGAATGAGATGGCACCTGGCTACCACTGTCAACCACTGAAAGGAATCAATGCAGAAGATTCTGGATAGAGTAGGAGAGCAATGCAGAACAAAACTCAGCATCATTTAAAAAAAAAAAAGACCAGGTACACTGATCCGATACAGCCTGGTGAGACCCCTGAGACTACAGCCCCTAGTTACCCTTCAGGTCTGGAATTGCACTCACTCTGTGGCTTCTGGCCAAACAATAGACAGGCATATAGGGCGAACATTTACATCAGGTAGATACACTCCTTAGAGGGATCAATTGATCAATCCTGGGAAAAAAGAAGGGCAGTGTTTGCACAGGAAGACAGCTTAAGGGGTGGGGTGGGGACAGGAATACATAGGAAAGGACACAGGGAAGCAGTAACGACAGGGAGGAAGTGGGAAGAGAGGTGTTACATTGTGGGGATTACAGTTAATGTGATGAAACAAAATGAGTAAGAACTGCTATACAGAAAATGAATTTGTTATGTATACTTTCACCCCAATCACAATTGAAAAAAAAAAAAGTTTACTGACATCAAGAACCATTTATTAGTGAGGCACTCTAAGATGGCAGCACACTCAAGACACGTCATAGTGTCCCCTTTATAACAAAGAGCTGAGAAAACAAGTGACTTGGATATAAACGACAACTTTGGAACCCTGAGCATCAAAGGCAAGGCGGAAGAACTGAATCAACATGGAAGACGTGATGCTCAACTGGTATAACATACAACACAAAGACATCCTTCTACAACTATTCTGGTGAGCAGCAACTGAGGTCTTGAAAGCTTACAAGCAGCCATCCACAGTGCAACAATTGGTCTCTCTTCATCCAGAGCAAAAGAGAGAGAGAAAAATCAAAGACCCGTAGAAACAATTAGGCCAGGGGACTAATGGACATGGGAACCTCAGCCTACATGATGCTGAGACTAGAAGAGCTAGATGGTGTCTGGATACCACTGCTCACCACTTGGAAAGGGATCAAAACAGGAGATCCTGGATAGAGTGGGAGAAAAATATAGAACAAAACTCAAAATCATAAAAAAGACCAGGCTTACTAGTCTGACAAAGACTGGTGAAACCCCGAGATGATGGCCCCTAATCACCCTTTGGGCCAGGAACTGAACTCACTTCCATAGCTTAACTTCCAGCCAAACGTGAGACAAGGCTATGAGGTGAACAATTACACCAGGTAGGTACACTCCTTAAAACCAAGGGAGATCAGAAGGGCAGCATTTGTGCAGGGAGGTAATTCAGAGAGTGGGAATATATAGGAAAGAAAGAGGTAACCACAGGGAGGAAGTGGGGAGAAAGCTGTTATATATTGGAGAATTGCAATCAAAAGTCCAAAATAAAATGTGTATGAACTGTTGGATAGAAGAGGAATTTGCTCTCTAAACTCTCAACCAAATTACAATTAAAAAAAAAAAAAAAAAAGAACAGGATCAAGTGCCAAGTGGAAGGTGTACAAAAACTGTGGACATGGAGAACTACGGACCACCGGCACCCTGCCAGCTGAACCTGCACGGTACAGCCATATCGAGACAAAGCACGCAGCGTTCCCAGCCCAAACCATCACCTGGTGCAGCCAAGCAGGATGGATTCTGCACCAAAATGTGTCCAGGGCGAGCCAGGAGCACACCGTGCCCTGCAAAGGTTAAGTGTACGCACCTCACCTGCTGAATCTTCTCCAACCCCCACGCCACACTGGAGGCTCTTGGGCTTGTGGTGCCCTCACTCCCCTCAGTCATCTTCCCCTCCCCTCCCCCCCCCAACACAAGCACAGTCCAGTGGCACCCACCACCACCCTGTCCCAAGCCGAAGGCCCATGGGACAGTAACATTTTGGAAAAAGAAAAACTAAAGTAATAGTTTGGGACTCTTTATCTTTGGATATGGCATTTGGCTGCTAACCAGAAGGTCAGGGGTTCAAACCCACCAGCTACTCCACAGAAGGAAGATGGGGCAATCTACTCCTGTAAAGATTCATAGCCTCAGAAATCCAGTGGGGACTGCTATGAGTCAGAACTGATTCAATGGCAATGAGTTTGCTTTTTTTTTTGTTTGGATAGAATAACAACTCTAGAGAAGCACAACTCAAACAATGGAATATAGAATCCGTGAAATAGAGGACAAATCCTGGACGCCAATTTGAGGAAAAATCAAGGGAAAAAAAGAAAGAGTTTAAGAATTCTGTGGGGTACTATCAACAGGAAAAATTCATGTATGATTATAATTCCAGAACAGGAGAGGGGAAAAAAATAAAATCCACAGCGAGAACAGCTGAAGATCTGCCGGCAGAAAACTTCCCTGATATCATGAAAGATGAGAAGATATCGATCCAAGGAGCTCAACAAACCCCATAATGGACAGAGCTCAAAAGAAAGTCACCAAGACATATCATACTCAAACTTGAAAAAACCAAAGGCAACAAAAGAATCCTGAGAGCCGCTCAGAAGAAATTAAAAGTCACCTACAAAGGGGAACCAGTAAGACAAAGCTCTGATTACTTAGCAGAAAGCATGCAGATAAGAAGGCAACAGGATGACACATGTGAAACCCTGAAAGAAAAATGTTGCCAACAAAAAATTACACATCCAGCCAAATGGTCTCTCAAATACAATGACACAATGAGGACATTGCCAGATCAACAGAAATTAAGGGAATTTGTGAAAACCAGAACAACATTGTAAGAAATATCAAATGGAGTCCTTCACACAGAAAACCAACATCACATAACAATGTGAGAGCAGGACACAGGACAGCATCAGCCAGATACCAACCCAGATAAAGAATTCTCAAAAATGAAACAAAGTTGAGAGACTGAAAACAGGGAACCAGAGATGTGAATCTGTCAATGATGACAATATCAAAACAAAAAGGAAGAATAAATGGTACAGTTATAGAACTTAATATGGAGAAGTAGTCAAGGCAATATCAGTAAGTAAAAGATGGCTTTAAACTTAGAAAGAAAAAGGTAAATTTCAATGTAACTGTGGGGGTTAAGCTTGTATGTCAAGTTGGCTGGGCCTGGATGAGTGCCTGGGCAGCTGGATGTAGTATTCCCCATGATGAGACTGTAAGCAACTCCATGGTGGAATCTACTGTGAGCAGCTGAGTAGCTGCCTTAGGGATGTGGTCTGTGTCCCATACATAAGCAGCAGCTTTGGGAATGGTCTCTAGATTATGGCACTCTTGAACCCTGCATGTAGCCATGTTCAGCAGCCTGCCATGCTCTGCCAACCTTGGGACTTTTAATGGACTTGAATGAATGGCCTGCTATGTGGTTTGGGAACATCAGGACTGTGCCTTTTTCCTTGTCAATCTTGGGCTTGTCAGTCCTAGCAGCTAGCAGCTATCTGAGTGAAGAAAAGCCTCTAGCTCCAGTGGGCTTTCACCCAGTCCCTAGAGCCTGTGAATGAACTTGGACTTAAAGCCTCCAAATGGTAAGAATAAACTCCTGTTTGTTAAAGTCATCCCATTGGTGGTATATTCCCATCAGAGTGGCACTAGTAACCACAAAGAAATTCCATAGAATGTGGAAATTACTGAACAGTATCATTAATATCACATGCAAGGAAAATTTTACTGAAGATACTTCAAACACGGTTGCAGCCGTAGATTGACAAAGAACTTCCAGAAATGCAAGCTGGATTCAGAAGAGGACGTGGAACGAGAGTTATCATTGCTGATGTCAGATGGATCTTGGCTCAAAGTAAAGAATACCAGAAAGATGTTTACTTGTGTTTTATTGACTATGTAAAAGCATTTAATTGTGTGGATCATAACAAATTGTGGGAATTCCAGAACACTTAATTGTACTCATGAGAAACCTGTACTTAGACCAGGAGGCTGTCTGTTCAAACAGAACAAGGGGACACTGCATGGTTTAAAATCAAGAAGGGAGTGCATCAGGGTTGTATCCTTTCACCATATTTATTCAACTTCTATGCTGAGCAAATAATCCAAGAAGCTGGGCTATATGAAGAAAAACATGGCATCAGGATTGGAGAAAGAATCATTAACAACCTGAGATATGCTGACGACACAACTTTGCTTGCTGAAAGTGAGGATGACTTAAAGCACATAGTGATGAAGATTCAAGAATACAGTCTGCAGTATGGATTACACCTCAATATAAAGAAAACAAAAATTCTCACAATTGGAACAATAAGCAGCATCATGATAAATGGAGAAAAGATTGAAATTGTCAAAGACTTCATATTATTTGGTTCTACAATCAATGCCAATAGAAGCAGCAGTCAAGATATCACACAACGTATGGCCCTGGGCAAATCAGCTGCAAAAAACCTCTTTCAAGTGCTGAAGAGCAAAGATGTCTCTCCTTGAGGACTAAGGTACACCTGACATAAGCCATGGTATTTTCAATAACCTCTTATGCGTGTGAGAGCTGGACAATGAATAAGGAAGACCGAAAAAGAATAGACACTTTTGAGTTGTGGTGCTGGCAAAGAATACTGAGAGTACCATGAACTGCTGAAAGAACTAACAAATATGTCCTGGAAGAAATGCAGCCAGAATGCACCTTGGAAGTGAGACCGGCCAGACTTCGTCTCACCTACTTTGGTCATGTTGTAAGAAGAGATCATTCCCTAGAGAAGGACGTCATGCTTGGTAAAGTGGAAGGTCGACTAAAGAGGGGAAGGCCCTCAACAAGATGGATGGAC
>NW_006922088.1:746309-748222 GCF_000298275.1 Orycteropus afer afer | reverse complement strand
AAAATCAGTAACAATCAAAGAATTGAAAATATACAACAAAAGAAAGAATTCAGCAAAGAAAATTAAATGAAACAAAGAAATTGCCACAAAAAAAAAAAAAAGCACAACAAAATGACGGCAGTAAGCCTATACCTATTGCTAATTCAGGAAAGTATCAGGATACAAAACATATAAAAATCACTAACAAAGAGAACATCAAAAAATAAATCAGGAAAACAGTACCATTTAGAATCAAACTCACTGCCAGAGTTGATTCCAGCTCACAGAGACGCTCCTTGGGTTTCCAAGGCTGTAAATCATCATGGGAACAGATTGCCCAATCTTTCTTTCACGGAACAGCTGGTGGATCTGAACCTCTGCCCTTCTGGTTAGCAGCCAAATGCCTTACATTTGCATTACACCACCACAGCTCCTTTTACTAGTTACAACAGCACCCCCAAAAGACATGACACTTAGGAATAGGTTTAACCAGGGATGTAAAAAAAATCAAACCCATTGCCATTGAGTTGATTCCAACTCATAGCAACCACCACTGGTTTTCAAAGGTGATAAATCTTTATGGAAGTAGATTACCCCATCTTTTCTTCCATGGAGCAGCTGGTGGGTTTGAACCACCAACCTGGTTCACACTCAAATGCCTTAGGTCCTGCCTCACCAGAGCTCCTCAGGGATGTAAAAGACCTTTACAAAGAGAACTACAAAACACTACCGTTAAGAAACCAAAGGAGACTTACTAAGTGGAAAAACATACTATGTTCATGGATAGGAAAATTTAATAATGTGAAATGTCAATACTACCCAAAGTGATCTATAGATATAATGCAATCCCAATCCGAATTCCACTAGCATTACTTAACAAGATGAGAAATCTAATCACCAACTTCTATTTTCCAACTGAAAGGAAAGGAGCCCCAGTTAAGTATTACTGATGAACAACAAAGTAAGAAGCCTTATATTACCTGATTTCAACAGCAAAAAGATTGAAATAACCTAAGTCCCCATCAAAAGATGAATGAACAAACTGTGGTACATACATACAATGGAATACTACACAACGATAAACAATGATGAATCTGCAAAATATCTCACAACATGAATGAATGAGGAGGACATCATGCTAAGTAAAATAAGTCAACCACAAAAGATCAAATATTGCATGAAACCACTATTACTAAAAAGTAAAGAAGAGACTGACACATATAAAGAAACCGTTTTTGATGGGTTACCAGGGATGAGAGGGATGGAAAATCACTAACCTAGACAAGAGACACGTATTTACTTGAATGAAGGGAAAGACAATACATGATACGGAGGAAATCAGCACAACATGACCAAGGCAAAGGAGACACTGAGAGAGGGACACGAATAAAGGGCAAGCAGGGCAATGACTGTGACGTTGATAATCCTGCATCAGTGGCATTAACTAACCATCATTTATGAATGATACTCAGGTAAACAGGTATGCGAAAGAAGCGTGGACAGAGTGTAAGGGAGCATACTTACCTACAGATACAGGTTGGTTGTGGCTATTTCTACATACATAATTGTAGGGTTTACATGTATATTAATAAAGACAAGAGAGGAAACAAGGGGCACAGTCATAGAAACTTCTTAGATAGAACCCAACACCTCACGGGCCAAAGTTCCTAGGCTCAAAGGCGAAGGACCATAGACTCAGGGGACATCTCTATCAAGCAGCACAACACAGTTTATAAACACAGCGTTCTGGATCCTTCTTTGGTGAGAAATATCTGGGGTGTTAAAAGCTTGTGAGCCCAGCCAGCTACCCAGAGGGAGTGAGTAGTTGTACCTGGGGGCTCAGGACCATGGTCACAGGGGACATCAAGCTCAACTGGCATAACATACTACACAAAAACATGGTTCCACATTCTACTTTGGCAAGTAGCGACTGG
>NW_006922088.1:743839-745803 GCF_000298275.1 Orycteropus afer afer | reverse complement strand
TCTTGTTGGGGATCTTCCCCTTTTTCGCTGACCCTCTATTTCACCAAGCATGATATCCTTCTCCAGGGAAATGGTCCTCTTTGCCACAACCAAAGTACGGGAAAAGAAATCCGGCCATCCTCACTCAAAGGAGCATTCTGGCTGTACTTCTTCCAAGATAGATGTGTTCATTCTGGCAGTTCGTAGTATTTCCAATATTCTTCACAAACACTACAATTCAAAGGCATCACTTCTTTTTCAGTCTTCCTTATTCACTGTCCAGCTTTCATATGCATATGAAGTGGTTAAAAATATGATGGCTTTGGTAAATCTCACTTTACTCTTCAAAGTGACAACTTTTTAACACTTTTAAGAGGTGTTTTGCAGTAGATCTGCCCAATGCAATACTTTGGCTGATTTCCTGACTGCTGCTTCCATGGGCAATGATTGTGGATCCAAGTAAAATGAAATCCTTGACAACATCAATCGTTTCTCCATTTGTTGTGATGGTGCTTTATGGGCCCAGTTATAAGGATTTTTGTTTTGTTTTGTTTTCTCTATGTTGAGGCATAATCCATACTGAAGACTGCAGTCTGTGATCCTCATTAGTAAGTGCTTCGAGTCTTCATCACTTTCAACAAGAAAGGTTGTGTCATGTGCATAGTACAAGTTATTAGTCTTCCCCCAATTCTGATGCCACGTTCTTCTCCATACAGTCCCATTTCTTAGATTATTTGCTCAGCATACAGACTGAAAAAATACGGTGAAAGGATGCAATCCTGATGCACCCTTTTCCTGATTTTAATCTATGCAGTATCCCCTTCTTCTGTTTGAGGGGCTACCTCTTGGTCTACATACAGGATCCTCAGGAGCAATTAGTCTTCTGGAATCCCCAGTCTGTATAATGTTATCCATAATTAGTGCTCTGTAATCCCCATTCTTCACAATGTTACCCATAACTGGTTAGGGGCCAGAGCTGAAAGCCTCTGCGTAATCAATAAAACACAGGGAAACATCTGTCTGATACTCCCTGCTTTCAGCCAAGACCCATCTGACAACAGCAATGATATCCCCTGTTCTGCGCCCTCTCCTGAATCCAGCTTGAATTCCTGGTAGTTCCCTGTTAATGTATTGCTGCAACAATTTTTGAATTACCTTCAGCAAAATTTTATTTATGTGTGATATTAATGGTATGGCTAGGTAATTTCCACATTCTGTTGGATTACCTTTCTTAAGAGCGGGAACAAATATGGGTCTCTTCCAGTTGGCAGGCCGAATTTCTTAGCATAGATGAGCGAGAGCCTCCAGCATTGCATTCGTTCACTGAAACATCTCAATGGGTGTTCTGTCAATTCCTGGAGCCTTGTTTTTTGCCAATGCCTTGGATGCAACTTTGATTTCTTCTTTCAATACCAGCAGTTCTTGATCATATGCTACCTCCTGAAACGGTTGAACGCTGACCAATTCTTTTTGGTAGTGACTCTGTGTATTCCTTCCATCTTCTTTGGATGCTTCCTGCACAATTCTGTATTTTTCCCACAGAATCCTTCAATAGTGCAACTTGAGGTTTGAATTTTTTCTTCAGTTCTTTCAGTCTGAGAATTGCTAAGTGTGTTCTTCCCTTTGGTTTTCTAACTCCAGATCTTTGCATATTTCAGTCAAATTACAGGCCCATAAAATAAACAGTAACACCTGAGAGGAATGTGTTCCTTAGCAATTATATGAGATCAAAAGAACAACATTTGTCCAAAAGAAAAAAGACAAGAGGGCAGGAAAGGGTAGTAAATTTGGATGAAAGGAAATGGGGAACCCCAGGTGGGAATGGGGAATGTTGACACACTGTGGGGAATGCAATCAATGCCATGGAATACTTGATGTACAAACTACAGGATGGGGAACTCATTTGCTCTAATAACCTTTACATAAAGCAGAATAAACAGCAGAGTATCATCACTTTATAAGTTTGTTTTTTTTTTTTAAAAAAG
>NW_006922088.1:735350-743114 GCF_000298275.1 Orycteropus afer afer | reverse complement strand
CCAGCCACTCCTTGGAAGCAAGACTGGGCAATCTACTTCTATAGAGATCCCACCTCAGAAACCCACAGAGGGGTTGCTACGAGTCGAAATTGACTCGACGGCAGTGAGTTTGGTTTTGAAAGGCCAATTAAAGGCGGAAAAAAAGAAGGTAAAGACACAAATGAGCTAGAGCTAAGTATTAAAAATACAGGCTGTAAAATTCTGAACCCCAGCTAGTTGAGGTTAATTCAGTGGTGTGCTGAACCAGCTGGTGATATGTATTTCCTCCCAACTTTAAGTTTACTGGCATCACGCTAGCAGCCTGCCCTCAGCCGTGGGGGTGTACTCACACCTTAGGAAGCAGCAGTTACAGACAACGATGTTCAGTGTTCATAAGCAGGCCACTGCGTCATTCCACACGCGGTCTCAGATGAACACGGCACAAAATGGAGAGCCCTTAGGCCCTCTCTTCTGACTTGAGATAAAGACACAGTTCTGAAGCACCGCTTTTAATCTCTGCATCAGGGGATAGTTACCAAAAAAGCATACGATTTAAGACTCTAGCATTTTATTAGCTTCAAGAACTAAAGTGTGCCTATGAATAACCTAAAAACCTTTGTTTTCACTTCGCAGTCAAGGTTTCCCTGCTATTATGTGTTCACCTGGGACTGACACCAACTGATGACGAAAATGCATAGAAAATTCTAGCATTCGGTCCATTACAGTGCAGCAGAAGCTAATTGCATGAGCCTATTATTGGAACATACTTCCTGAGATCAAACTAGCTGGATTTTAAAGGAGTAAAGAGGGTTTTCTGGAGAAATCCTACTGTGAGAAGACAAACTTTGCCTTAACCTTTCAAAAACTGCTCATTTATCGATTTCTACTTCATATCTCTGAGGCAAAATGGCTCATTTGTCATGTAGATTACTAAGCAGTCACAGAAGAAAGAATAAAGAGGTCTGTCTCTTTGACAGGTTCTAGCTACCTATCTGCATAGGCCCCACCTCAAAATCAGCAGTGTCCCCCCTAATGATGCAGCAAGTCACTTTCCGATCTTTCTGATCTAGCAACAGAGAAACTGAAATTAGCACTTTCAACTCATTTTCCACCAGGGGCCAAGGCTAAGATTCCTCCCAAGACAGACCCCCCACCACCACACCCCGTGCCTGGGTCTCTATCTGCAAAGGTAAGAAGCAGCAGGACGGGAGGGGGTGTGGCAAGAGGTGCAGAGCATGTCTCCTGGAGCAGCTCTGAGCCCACGCTGAGCCCTTAACCAACAGACTTGAGTTCCTCCAAAAGTGAAGTCAGAATGCAATTTATCAGGTAGAGGAGCTAATTTACCTCATTTGTGCCTAAGGTACAAGGAGTTTACTTTAGAATACGAACTCTCATCCACACAGATGTTCCCACTAGAAAACGCAAACACACCGAGTTCTACCTGAGAGCAAACACTTTCAATACATCCACCTCAACGCAACCAGAGTCCCTCCCTGTCAAAGAAGGGCCAAGAAGGACCAAGAAATACAAGGAACAAGAAGGAAACGTGGGTAGAAAATGACTGGAGGTGGGAAGCAATATATGCATGTAAGAATGCCCTTGCCCCACTCATAACGGGGCAGGAGTAAGTCTTTGTCAGTGTGCTGTGAAGCGGCACCCTAGGAGTGTCTGATCTCCATCCCACATTAAGCAGCACTGCTCTGGGGAGTGAGCCACCAGGCTGTGAGGGGCAAACAAGGGCCTGTCTACTGAGTGTTCTTGTACCACAAACCCTGGCAAAAGGACGCCCTGTTCCTCTACCACTACTTTAAGCCTCCAATTCTGGCAGTGTAGAAAGAACAGCTCTCAAAAAGGAAAGAAAGGTGTCCAGGTGGTCCTCTGTCTTTGCTGATCTACAGCTACCATTCTCCCCTCATTCTTCAAAATGTGCCAGGCCAGAAGTACCACGTACAGTTCGAGGAGGTGGGGACAAAAGAACAAGATACAGGAGCAGCCTGGCAGATGAGAGCAGGAGTCACAAGGAAGAGCTGACTGTAACATCTTCCTGCTCTCCGAGGGGAACAAAGGGTGCTGCTACGGCAGACAGAGACAGGAGAGGCACTGAGCCAAACATGAGGAAGGGGTGCCGCTGGAGGCTTTGAGGAAAAAGCAAAGCCTGAGGTGAACAGGGAAGAATAAAAGAGTGTTAGCCAAAAGAGAAGGGACTTAGAGCAGCTGGAAGTCCACTCGAGGAAGCCCAGTGCACTGGAGGGTGGGCACAGCACTACGTCACTACGTCACTACCGATGGGAGGAAGGGGCCTCGGGGACTTCTCTAACCAGCTGATGTTTATACTGAGACATAAAGGTGAGGCGTTAAGCCATAGGCACTGAAGAACAATTTTAAGCAGGAAGTGGCATGCCCAGATGTACTGAAAACAAGATCACTCTGTAGGTAAAACGAAAAGCCAACTGAAGGAGAGAGACAGTGGAGCGCCTCGGGAGGAGAGGTGACTTCCAGCAGTCCAGGTAAGCTGCTGAGGGTCTGAAGACAGCAACGGTGGGTAGGAGGAGTAGGGAGAGGGGTACAGAACCAACAGGATAAGGGAGGACTTGGGGGAGCTACTGGACTAAGGCAGGGCTTTCAGATAAGAACTGAGGAGGTTCCTTTAGTCTGGGGGTCTGCAAACTGTGGCTTACCATTTGTTTTTGTAAATAAAGTTTTATTGGAACATGCCAAGCTGTTCCAACATGTACTGCCTCGGCCTGCTAGCACGGTACAACAGCACAGTGGAGAAGGCAGAGGTGAGCAGAGGGCAAAGGCCACATGGCCCACAAAGCCTAAAATACTCACTTTTTGGCCCTCCACAGATAGCGGTTGCCTGCCACTCCTTCAGTCAACAGCCCTCGGGCAAAGACCATCCCTACCTCCTAACTCAGTTTCTCCAACGGAGGAGCAAAAAGAAAAAGTACAGACATGTTTCAAATGCAACAAAAACTGAAGAGGTTCACAAAAGCTGTTAATTTAACATCAAAGACAGTCCTCAAAATGTACGCTCAATCCTTAATAATTCTGTTCAACACAACCAAGTGTATTTCCAGGCAAAGTCAAGGTTCAAAAGTACGTCAACATTCATAATATATAATTTGATGATACAACATTTAAATTGAAACTCGAATGATCTGCATGTGAATACAAAATAAACCCACTGCCATCAAGTCAATTCCAGCTCACAGCTCCCCTAGAGTAGAACTGCCCCACGGGGCTTCCAAGGCTGTAAATCTTTATGGAAGCAGACTGCCACACCTTTCTCCCGCAGAGTAGCTGGTGGGTTTGAACCACTGACTTTCCAGTTAGCAGGCAAGGGCTTTAACCACCAGGGCTTCCCAAATACAAAATAAATACCATCTCCAGCACCACTGCTGTCGTTCCTTGAGCACCTAATCACATCCAGATACCACCCAGAGCACTGAACTCACTCAAGCCCTACGATAACCCACAGGGAAAGTCAACCGCCTTCAAGAAGAGGTCACAAGCTCACCTCAGATCCCCTGGAAGAAAGGGAGTGAGTGGGAGAACTAGTAAGAGTGTGCCACAATCAGACCCCAGGTCTGACCTTGGAGCCTTTGACCTTAACCACAATCCCAGGCTTTATAATCTGTTACCTACACCAAGTGAGATAACATCAGTGCAGAGACCAGCGGAGTCTGGAAACAACTGGGGACCTGGAGTGGCTACTCTTCCTCCCTTGCTTTACGTGCAGGACTGAGCCCAGGCAGGTGGCACTGGCTTCAGGAGGGGATTAGGTGTGCCAAAGGCTCTGCCCAACAGCCTGGAGCCACAACCAGGTATGGCACTGTGGTCGGTGGAAAATGTATTCTGAGTCCCAATCACCTCAACAACCACCTCTACAAACTGAGGGCAGCAACACAAGAAATGAACAAGATCTTTGTAATTACAGATATTACAGTAATGCAGCCTAAGAGTTAATATGATCCTCTCAGTGGAAAACACAGGCTATCCCTTCAAACTGACCCAGGTTTGAATTCTGGTCTCAACACTAGCCGTTGGGCAGTAAGTTATCTTATCTTCTCTGAGCCTGCTCCCTGGGGGAAGTAAGACCACTCTCCTTGGCACCCCAATCTGGAATTCTCATTGCTACACTGTAGCTTTTAGTGGTTTAGAGTCAGGTGGCCTGAGTTGATCTCCCAACTCTGCAACTTACTTGGCATGAGGCTGAGACCTAGGCCTCAGGTTTCTCACCTGGAAAACAGGAGAAAAGGCGAGCACAGGGCCTATCTCCCCAGGTCACTCCCCAGGTCACTCTCAGGGTTCAGTAAGATATGGAGAGAGCTAAAAGCACAGTGCATGCCAACACTGCACTCAAATATCAGCTGTCCCCACTGTTCATAATGCAACTGACACAAAATAACCAAAACAATGCAAAACCCACCGCCATCAAATCGATTCTGATTCAGTGACCCCACAGGGAAGGGCAGAACTGCTCTACAGAGTTTCCAAGGCTCTAAGTCTCTATATAAAGTCTGCTCTATAGAAGCAGAATGCCTTACCCACGGAGCAGAGCTGGTGGGTTTGAAGCCCGACCTTTTGGTTAGCAGCTGAATGCTTTACCCACCACACCACCAGAGTTCCCTGGGACTTAGAAAGCACTCAATCAAGAGGTTTTATCTCATTAAATTATGAACTAGATCCACCACCTGGAACTCCAATCTTAGGGGCAGCAACAATTCTCCCCGAGGCCATGAAATTAACTTGTACAACTTTAGAAGAGTACTGGGAAGGGTAGCTTCTAGAAACACCTTCCCTAGAGACAGAAACTGCAGGCATGGCACCATTTTGCTAAATGGTGACAGCTCTCTTCATCTGCAGCCTTAAAGTTCGAAATAAACACTCAGTTATGCTACTGATGCTTTCAGGCAGGCAAATACCCTTCACCTGGACAGAACGGGAGTATCTTTCCACGTGTCTCCATGGCACCAGCAGGAAATGCCGAGGCAGAGAGGATCCGCCTGGAGGCAGAGCTCTTCTGCTGCACAAGTGCCCAACCCAGAAACAAAGTGGAGCCAGCACAGGCTAGGCTAGTGGCCCAAGAACTCAGCGCATCTGCCTTTCTAAAGAACCCCTCAACAGGAAAGAAAAGGGGCGAGGGGGACCAGGTTTGCTGGTCCAACAGAGCCTGGTGGAACCACTGAGACTATGGCCCCTAGCTGCCCGTCAGCTCTGAAATTGAACCCATGCCTGTGGTTTCCAGCCAAGCAAAAGACAGGCATGTGAGTTGAACATTTACCCGAGGTAGATAGTCTCCTTGGAGAGAACAATCATGGGAGAAAGAAGGGCTGCTTATGCACCGGGAGACAGCTCAGGGGGCAGGAGTGCATGAAGGGATGGACACAGGGAAGAGGTAATTATCAGGAGGAAGTGGGAGGGGAGCTGTTGCATTGGGGTAAATTGTGGTCAATGTCATGAGACAAAGTATATGTGAACTGCTGTATGGAAAGTGAATCTGCTCTGTAAATCTTCACCCAAATCACAAAAAAAAATAAAAAAATAAAAAAAAAATAAAATCCTCAACAAGCCATCAGCTTTGAGCAGCAGCCCAACTCAAAAGCCATAAAAATGTTACCCCTTACTAGTTCCGGATCCAGAAACAGACCAAAGGCAAACACAAAGACAACCTATGAGAAAACATTCCTTGACCTTTACTGGCCTCCTAACTCCATCGCCTAAACTGTGCTTTTCACACCAAGTTCATTATTAATGATAAATCTGAAGGAATCCATAAAACCCTCTGACTCCTAGAGGATTTTCGCAGATGCAGTTTAAATTTTCAGATGGCTCATATTCCTGCACCTGTTAATTTTCTTTGATGATCACTTCATCTTTTACTTATAGGCATAAAATCACATTTACTCCAGGACTCTAAGAGCCTATCCATAAAGCTGTAATGGACAATATAACAGGCTTAACCAAAGTCCTCTGCCACTAAACATCCACTTCAAGGGGAATCTAAGAAAAACAGGCAAACAGTCTTCAGATACAGCATCAGCATTAGCCACACAGATCGACCCCCTCAGTTTCTACACACCCTCTCAGACATTTGCAATGGAATGTACATACCAAGGAGTTCATTGTTCTTTGTTTTCTTCCCCAGTTTGTTTCTTTAAACAAACCATTTACCTGTGCTCAAGTACTAACAGAATTTTTGTTAAAAAACCAAATCCAGGACCAGAGCCACCAGTGCCAGCCTTGAGCAACCGTCTGACGCAGATCACAAGCCTCCTCTCTGTCTGGAGGCTGAGGCAAAGGAAGACAGCTCTTCTGTTGTAGATTTCACTCCTGGGCAAATGGCAATGCCTGCATGGCCTCAAGGTTACGGAGCACAGAGAACACCCTGTCCACCTGCCTGAACACAGACCTAGCATGCTCACAGCTAATGGCCAAACCACCTGCCAAGCCCGATTTGCTCAGTTGCACATGTTGCCTAAATTCAAGATAATGCCATTTCACGTTGTTTATTTTAGAACAGTCACCTTGTATCCAACTGGTCCCCTGGGACTTCAGCTGCCAAGGTATGGATATGTATTATACCTGCTAAAGGCAGGAAGTCAGTACAGTGTTTCTAGCCCATTTGACCAAGGTAAATAAAGACAAGGAATGCACCAGAAAAAGGGGCAATCTGGTAAATGCATACAGTTTTGCAAAAGTAACAATAGCCAAAAATAGGTATTTATGTAATACATGTATATATGTGTGTAACAAGGCATATGTGGTAAATGCATGTGCATGTATAGGTCTATCTGCAGGCCGATGCTTACACGTTTGTGCGCACTGCATATATATACATACACGTATATAGCAAAGCACACAGGGGCACGGTCACAGAGGCTTCCTAGAGACATAGCCAAACAACAAGGGGCCAAACTAGGCAGTTGGCACAATACAGTTCACAGCACATGCTCTATGTCTTGGTTTGGTGAGTAGCATTTGGGGTCTTAACTGCAAGTGGCCGTCTAAGATACAACTACTGGTCTCAGGTCGTCTGGAGCAAAAGAGAATGAAGGAACTCAAAGGCTCAGAGAGGAAACTAGTTCATGGGCCTAACAGCCTACACACTACAGCCTCTCTAATCTGACCCCTGGAGAACTAGATGGTGCCCAGCTACCACTACTGACCATTCTGACCAAGGACACAACAGAAGGTCCCAGATAGAATGGGAGAAAAATGTAGAGCAAATCTCAAACTCCTGAAAAAGGACAGACCTCCTGGAGGATAGAGACTAGAGGAACCCCCCAGTCCTAAAACATCCTTTGAACTTGGAATTGAAGGTATTTCTGGAGATCACCTTTCAGCCAAATAGAAGAGTGGCTTACAAAATAAACAGTATCACCCGTGAATAATGTGCTCCCTTAAATAATCAACTATATTAAGACCAAATGATCAACATTTACTCAAAAACAAAGACGAAGAGGCAGAGGGGAAGGCAAGCTAGATCAGTGGAAACAGAACAAACATAATGGAAATACTGAGAATGCTGACATATGTGACAATTATAACCAATGGCACAGAACAATTTGTATAAAAATGTTAAATGGGAACCAAATCTGCCATGGAAACATTCACCTAAAACAAAAAAAAAACTTATTTATTTATTTATTGCCCCCCCACTCGAGTCCCTGGGTGGTGCAAATGGTTGGAGGTTCAGGAGAGTCCACTGAGAGGTGCCTTGGAAGACAGGCCTGGTGATCTACTTACCGGGCCCAGTTCTTCCCTTTTGGCTTTCCAACT
>NW_006922088.1:733938-734515 GCF_000298275.1 Orycteropus afer afer | reverse complement strand
GTCCTCATGAGAGATGTTCAGAAACAAATTCTTCACACTGCCAACTGTGTACAACAAATCTCCACCCATTCTTGTTTAACAACAAAGAGAAAACACCTGTGAAGACCATTTGCTACCTTACTGGAAATCAAAGGGCATGGATGACATCAAACGTGTCACATGCTAGGCTACAAGTACTTCAATTTAGGAATTAGATTCTAATTTAGGAAATTAAGTTAGGAAGCAAAAACCAACAGTAGTTCAAAGGAAAAATATCTTTCCTATAATCTATTTCAAAAGGGCAATAATCAACAAGTATCAGACTAACGATTAGCCATAATCTCTAACAGGCTAGAATCCATTCCTAGACTTAAAAAAATCATTTCCTGTTCATGGGAGCTCTGGTGGCATAGTCCCTAAAGCATCTGATTGCTAACCAGAAAGCTGGTGGTTCAAACCCACCAGCAACTCCTCAGAAGGAAGACTGGGCAATCTACTTCCGTAGAGATACTGTCTCAGAAACCCAAGGAGGGGTCACTATGAGTTGAAATTGACTCGATGTCACTGAGTTTTGTTGTTTTTTTTTTTTCTTTCCCCC
>NW_006922088.1:729631-730808 GCF_000298275.1 Orycteropus afer afer | reverse complement strand
TGTATCAAGGGCATCTCTCACACTGTATGTGTAAATGTCTTTTTCGTAAAACTATGCTGCTGCTGTTGCCAGGTGTTGTTGAGTCAGTTCTGAGTCACAGCGACCCCACGTACAACAGAGCGAAACACTGCCCGGTCCTGCACAATCCACACAGTCACTGCTGCACTTGAGCCCCCTTTTGCAGCCACCGTGTCAATCTGTCTTATTGAGGGTCTTCATCTTTTCAGTCACAGTTATATACATGCACACGTAACGTGTACTGGGTCTCGACGTAAAGTGCATTTCTTACTGTGGCTAAGGATCCAAACAGCTCTGGAAACAATGCCTTAAAGAAACAGGTATGTGGTTAAAAAACTTATTCATGAGCATTCATTACAACACAGTGTTATGGTAATAAATTGGAAATAACCTAAATAATCATGGACAAGCAAAATACAGTGCAAGTAACTGATTGTAAATGAGTTAAAAATGAATGAAGTAGAACTAATTTTATCAAAATCAATGAATCTCAAAAAACTAATATGAATACCATTTACTTACACAGGTAAAACAATACTACATATTGTTTATGGATACATACACGTACTAAAAAAAATGTGGTGTGAAAACAGTGATTCAAGAGACAGTTACTTCACTTCAGAGACAAAGAGGAGAGTGGAATATGGGGTGTTTCACAGGGGCTTCAATGTGACTTTAGGTCTTATTCTTTAAAAAACAGAATTTCTCAAGCCATTAACACAAAATATTAAGATTTGACAAAACTGGGTAATGGATGCTGTTCCATTATTGTTATTTGATTTGTTACTATGCTCAAAAATATTTCATCATTTCAAAAACATTTTTAAGTAAGCCAATGACTAGAACGTATGTAAAAAAAAAAAAAGCTAACTTTTGAAATCTCTCCTGCTTGATATTTCTACATACTTCTATGTGCTATTAAGAATGTCCAAATATATAATAGAGCTAACAAGGGCAAAGTTATGATAACTTCTTGGCCTCAACTCACTACCCTGAGGAAGCAAATAGTTGGACCGGCAGGCTTGGGGCCATGGTTGCAGGGGACATCAGGCTCAACTGGCATAACACACTACACAAAAACATTATTCTACATCCTACTTTGGTGAGCAGTGACTGGGATCTTAAAAGCTTGCAAGCACTGATAGAGTCTGGTGGAACC
>NW_006922088.1:698044-728226 GCF_000298275.1 Orycteropus afer afer | reverse complement strand
TAGTGATACCACTCGGAAACCCAAGGAGGGGTCACTATGAGTTGGGTCCAACTCGAACAACAAGGACAGAAACACAGGTTAATCTACTTAACAAATATTTCAAATCCAAAGGATTTGTCTGCAGTTTGTATAAAATAAACACACAAACAATGAATGCCAATCTAGGCTCCATGTGGTCACCTTATTTTAAAAATGAATTCAATGGAGAGGGAAAAAAAAAAAAAAACCCACAAAACTCACTGCCGTCAAGTTAAATCCGACTCATAGCGACCCATCTTTGGGTTTCCAAGGCGGTATCTCTACAGAAGTAGACTGCCCAGTTTTCCTTCCAATGAGTGGCTCGTGGCTTTGAACCGCCAGTCTTCTGGTTAGCAGTCAAATGCCTTAGGGACTACGCCACCAGAGCTCCATTTAAATTACAACCCACATATATTGTTGAATTTTTTTTTTTTTAAATACAGTTATGAGAACAAATCTAAATCCTACTTTAATAGCTGGGTCTGTAAGTTATAAGAATGTATTAAAAATATTTCCCCTGCTATGATACCACGTTTTAAAGCAATCTTCCCGGAATTTTAACTTTATACTTCTAATACTGTTAAAAGAGAAAGAACATATGCTTTTTTCCCTCTGAAAATGGCTACTTACTAAAAACCTCACTATCTGATGAATATCTCATGGTAACAAACGGAGTTACTCTTAATATTCTTTGGTATAATGGCACTGTGGTTATGTAGGAAAACTCTTTATTCTTCAAAGATGCATGGTGAAGTATTAGGTGAAATCTCATGATTTTTAACTCTTAACTCTTAAATGGTTCAACTAAAAACAAAGGATAAAGCAAATATGGCAAGGTATTTATTAAGTCTGTCTATACTACTCTTCCCACTTTCATGTATCAACTAGCTTCCAGAACAACATGACGTTTTACTTGCATTTTTAGTTTGGTTATACTGATGGAAATGTGGCGGCTGAAGGAAAAGATCTACAGTGTGGCCAAGGTGAGGACCAATGACTGTATTTTAACAAGTAAATATTGCAGCCAAGCTAGATGGCAATGTTTAATCATAATTTAAAGTAGGCTTCTCTCGCTATTGGACAAGGTGAGATGCTTTACGTGATTAGAAGTTAAGTAGTAATTTAGAAAACCATAGCCACTGTCACCCACTCAGAAAGGGATTGGTGCAGGAGGTCCTGGATGCAACGGGAGAACAATGTGGAAGAAAACTCAAAGTCATAAAAAAAGACCAGGCTTATTGGTCTGATAGACATTGGTAAACCCCCCCCGAGACTATGGCCCCTACTCACCCTTCAGGTCTGAAACTGAATAACAGACAAGATATAGAAGGTAAACATTTACACCAGGTAGGTACACTCCTTAGAACAATCAACCATGGGAGATAAGAAGCGCAGTGTTTGCACAGGGAGATACCTCAGGGGACAGGAATGCACAGGAAAGAAGAATACAGGGAAAAGGTAACCACAAGCAGGAAGTTGGAAAAGAGCTGTTGCATTATGGGGACTGCAATCAATGTCTTAAAACAAAATATATCTGAACTGCTATACAGAAAACAAATCCGCTCTGTAACTTTCACCCAAATCACAATTTAAAAAAAAAATGCATAAAGCTGATAACTAACATCCCTCAATCACAACACCTCCCAATAACAAGGCAAGTTTAGGCAAAAGGACCAGACCTATGAATTAATATCTTGCTTTTAGCTAGTCATTAAGGAGCTCTGGTGGTACAGTGGTTAAGGCATTTGGTTGCTAACCAAAAGGTCAGCAGATTGAACCCACCAGACGCTCTGCAGAAGGAAGATGAGGCAGTCTGCTCCGGTAAAGATTTACAGCCTTGGAAACCCGACGGGGCAGCTGAGTTCTACTCTGCTCTATAGGGTCTCTATGAGTCAGAATCAACTCAATGGCAACAGGTTTTAATGGGATTTAACACTGGATAGCATTTTTTTTTTTTTTTTTTTAGGATTTGGGTGAAGATTTACAGAGTAAATTCACTTTTCATACAGCAGTTCACATATACTTTGTCTCATGTCATTGACCAAAATTTACAATGCAGCAGCTCTCCTCTCACTTCCTCCCCATAGTTACCTCCTCCCAGTGTCCATCCCTTCATACTCTTCTGCACCCTGAGCTATCTCCCTGTGCATAAGCAGCCCTTCCTTCTCCCAAAACGCATTTTAATAATTATACTTGCACAATTCTTCAACTATTTCCAGAGATCCGTTTCTAGAAATGAGAGCATAACAATGACTCTTCACTATTGGCATGAGATGGAGGCTTTTCCTACTCAAACTTAACAACATTAAGGCAGGTTTCTAAATATGAAGCACAATTTTACTGTCATATTTCAAAACCAGAAATGAAAATGTCAAGGGCTTTGTATTCTGTATTTCTAAAAAGCCCAAGTAAAAATGTATCCCAAGAAAGTAATGAAGTGCATAGTTTATTTATTTTTATTACCCATATCTATCTTCAAAGATGGGTAAGATTCAAAAATAGGTTTAAAATTTATCTTGTGAAGCTGTTTTCAATTCTCTATTCCGTAAGAGGCAATGCCAGGTATGCGTATGGCTGTGAAGGTCTTTTATACCATAACTTTATGCAAATAACATGCCCACATAAACAACACATAGGTGCATATAGTACACATAGGAAATTAACTCAAGGGGGTTATGCTGCTTGCAAAAATCATATAGTACACATTATTTGTGTAAAATGTGGTATTTTAAACATACACACAGTTATATGCAAAATGTCTATAGATACAATCAGAATATTCAAGTTGGAAGATTTATACATCATCTAAGCCAACTCCTTATTTGATAGATAAGCAAACAAAACAAGCAAATAGATAAGCAAACAGATACCAAAAAAATAAGCAAAGTTCCAAGGCCTCACAGCCACTAAGCAGCAGAGCCAAGAAATTTAATTCTGCCACTCTTCATCCCTTTTCCAAAAGCAACACTGTAAGGCCTTCCAGGGCCTGCTTTCCAACAGCAGTAACTACTGTTATGTTCCCAGCGATAATCTGATCACACACAAAAACAAAAGGCTTTGCATATTTAAAACAAAAATGTGTATCAGTTTTATGTTTTATTTTAAAAGTCTTAAAGCCAGCACGGGAGTCTACTCTTCTGGCTTGGAAAAAAGATAGTTGCTTTATGAATGGAACATTACAACAACGGGCCCATTGTCAACTGCTTGGAGTCAACTCAGTGCTTGATAAGAACAGCAGTCAATGCAGAATATCCTGTAGCCCAAGAACTGAACTGTTATTCAATGTGTTTCCTCTTCCTCTCCATGTAAAAAAAAAAAAGACACTACCCTATTTCACCAAACACCATTACCTTAAGTACCACCAAAGAAAAGAAAAGCTGTCAAGTAAACTGTGACGTGCCACTAGTTGTAACATTTCCCAATTCCAAAGATATTTAGATGTGGGAAGAAAAGGTATGTCTTAGAAGCTATAAAATACAATATTAAAATTGACTTTCTTTACTAACATAAAAATAACTTGTCATTTTCATTCAATACCAATTTCCCGTCTTGGCTAATGTGTATTTACACAGCTTACTATAGAATTCAATTCAATCTGATTTTATTTAAGAAACTACTATTATGCCAGACACTATGCCAGATAAAAATAAAGTCTGTCCTAGACTTTATAAAGGAGCTCCGGTGGTGTGGTGCCTGAGGCATTTGACTTCTAACCAGAAGGTTGGCGGTTCAAAGCCACCAGCCAGTACATGGAAGGAAGACTGGGCAATCTACTTCTGTAAAGATTTACTGCTTCGGAAACCCAAAGGGAATTGCTATGAGTCAGAATCTACTCCATGGCAATGAGTTTGGTTTTTGGTTTGCAGAGTTTATAACCATGTTACAACTTCTATTTCAATTTGTATTTCTTAGAATAGTGATTCTCAAACTTTTTGGTCATAGCAATGCTTCACACACTTAAAAACTGAGGATCCCAAAGAGCTTTTACTGACATGGATTATGGTGATCAAAACTTACCATATTAACAAACCCACTGCCATCAAGTTGATTCTGACTCATAGTGACCCTGTAAGACAGAGCAGAATTGCCCCACAGGGTTTCCAGGGCTACAAAGCTTTACAGAACCAGGATGCCTCATCTTTCTCCCATGGAGCAGCTGGTAGGTTCAAACTGCTAGACTTCTGATTAGCCAATGCTTTAACCAACTGTGACACCAGAGCTCATATTAGAAATGAAAGGTATTAATTCATATAAAAGTAATAATAAATGCAATACCTATAAACAGAAGTCATTTTTAGAAAATTTTTAATAAAAACACAATTTGTATGGCTTAATAGGAAACAACTGAATTCTCTTATCAGCATTTGCAGTCAGTCAGCTATTCTGTTGTTCTGAATCAGCTGGAAGAGAGGAGTATTTAGCAGTCTTTTCAGAAAACTGTGGACATTTGTCATTGATACTATAACTAAACCTGACAAGTGATAGTTCCTAAAGGCTAATTTTAACAGGGAATCTGAAATCCTACCAATGAACTTTTTATACTGTTATATAAAATTGATGGGTCCACCTTCATTTTGAATGCATATTTTACACAAGCATGGTTTCCTATCACACACTGGTAAGCTGGAAAGTTATTGGTTCACTGACTTACCCAGCTCTTCCAAATGGTGACACATTTTACTACACACCAAAAAAAAAATCACATGGAGTATCCCTACTGATCTTATCATATCAGAAATGTCTTTAAGGAACAGAAAAGTAGCAAGAGCACAGGAGGCAGATACAAGTTTTCAAAAATCCTTAACATTCACTTTAAATCTCAGATCTCATTCATCACAATGTGTCCTGTCAATTCTTTTCCTTGAAGTGGCATTCTCACTTCATTCATTCTTAAGGAAATGGCTGGCAACACTGCAGTCTGAATAATCTGTTTATCTGTCAGTCATACTTTCAAGTAAAAGTGGCATTCCATGAAAACAGCAGCTAGTTCAGCTGGCAACTCAAAACCACACCAAACCCTTTTTCTGGAATGCAGCACAGGTGCTTTACATGTGCCTCCCACCCGAGGGGTAAACTTAGTAATTATCTTTACTCTTTTTATCAGCGCACTCACTGCCATTGAGTGGAACTCGACTCATAGCAATGGAACTGGCTCTTTACATAAGGCCCCCCTGAAAATGTCTTGGGAATCCCCAGGGTCTGCAGGCCATACTCTGGCACCTCTATGGTAGAGGGCTCAAATGATTAAAAAATTTGTCAATACCCTAGAGAAGCAATAACCAAGCACACAAACATTAAAAAGGGGGGGGAAAAAACCCTCTACTTCCAAGTATACAGATTAAATAAATCAGAGGCATTATGATACACGGTTAATGGAGAAAACACCAGCTGCAGAACAAAAAAAGCACTTTTGTTTTGATCCCTTGCACACCAATTAATAGGCTTATGACTTTGGGCAAGTCATTTATACTCAGCCTCAATTTTTTCATCTATAAAATGAAATTTTAAATATCTGGCCATTTTAAAGTATTTTCCCCATTATTCCAAACAATTAAAAACAGGCTACATATAAGTTTTTATAGAAAGTGTGAACTGCTATAACATTTCTTAAATCAAATCTTTCTCAAAGAGTTGAAAGATTAAAACAAAACAAAACAAAAAAACCACACACACACACATAATAAAAATCCCCAGAGAAGCACTGAGCAAAACAAGAAGTTGGTGGCATCTTATCTTAAGCCAGTAAAAGCCACCTTGAGAACCAATGAATTTATAAGGTAGAGCATGAAACACCTTATAAAGTATAAAATGGGGCACCAATAAGCTCTACGACCTTGATGAGTTCAAGGTTTTCTATTGAACAGAAGTTTCAGCTGCTTCTTTCCCTGATGCACAATTAACTGAAAAAATTAATTTCCTCTATCCTCAATACTAGGAGCTCTGGTAGCATAGTGCTTAAGGCACTTGACTGCTAACCAGAAGGCTGGCAGTTCAAACCCACCAGCCACTCCCCGGAAGGAAGGTTGGGCAATCTACTTCCGTCGTGATACCGCCTCAGAAACCCATGGAGGGGTCGCTATGAGTTGGGTCCAACTCGATGGCACACAACAACAACGAGCAATACTAGCAAAGAATCTCAACACAAAATGGCACTGAATAAACTAAAGCATTTGGGACAATTTCAGAAAACATATTACATGTGAAAAATAAACAATGTTCGTGAAAAGACAAAAGTGGTATCTGTGCATAAAAGAAGCAAAGTCCAACATCTGTGGAAGAGTCACACCCTCTGGCCTGATCGCCACTGCAGGTGCCAAAGTTAATCAGAAATAACAGAAGGACTGGAAAAGCCTGTGCTATAGGCAGTCTCCAGGTTACAAACATCCAACTACAACCCATAGTTATGAATCAACCCCCATAAACCTATTCTATTAAAAATCCGGGGTACATACAATGGTTCATAATAAGAACTGGCACTACTTAGCAATGTGCAACAAAACATTATTATTATTACTCTATTATTATGTTTAAGATGTTTCCGTGTATCTAGAAGTGTTTCTTTAGTGTTTTTTATGCTAGAAAGGTACACTATATACTAGAACAAACCTTTAGCTAACTGGCATTAAACACAAACCGTAACTAATCGTTCTGACATACAAGTTCAACTTAAAGACAGACTTAGGACAGCATTCATTTGTAATCCAGAGACTACCTGTGTATTATTTAAACTAATCTATTTACTAGGGGTTTCCTAAGTACCTAGTACCTATGCAAATCTCAATCTATTATCTACCACATACATGACAAGGGACAAGAACCTAAGAAACCTTAGCTCCAGATCCCTCATCAGGACTTACTCTATGATCTCAGCACCTCCAACTATAGTGTAGCCCATAAATGAACCAAAAAACGCACTGCCATCGAGTCTATTTCTACTCATGGCGACCCCCATTGGGTTTCCAAGGTGGTAAATCTTCACGTAAGCAGACTGCCCCATCTTCCTTCCATGAAGCGGTTGGTGGGTCTGAATCGCCAACCTTCTGGTTAGCAGTCAAATGCCTAATGTACTGTGCCACCAAAGCTCCTTAGCCCATAAACAATGGAGCCTAAAAATCTCAATGCAGGGACACTAGAAGAATAAAAGTGAAATATATTAGAATGAAAAACTGCATATTAGAGAGCAAATATCAGAGAATATGAAAGGGAGAGTTAAATACAGAATGGACCAGCAGAATAGAATTTAGCTACATGCTACTAAGCTTAAAAAAACACAATACAAAAGTGAATTTGGAAAAGTTAGACACCATTAAGAGAGTAACAGCTCTATTCACTAAAAATTGCCCACTGGGCAGTCAAATTTAAGAGCATGAGCAAAGGAAACTTAGGTTGACAAAGGTACCCAAGGAACCAGTTGAACACATGCCAAGAGTCATTAAGCCAGTAAGATGGCTTTCAGTGTCACAGTATTTATTCTTAGCACCTACATGACACCAAGGTACTGGCAATATTTAAAGCCAAAGGTCTAAAAATGCACCACGAAGGTTATGAAACCAATAAATAGCTGGCCACTAACACTTCTGACCTATATACCACACAAAAACCCAGGTGTCCTCATGAATTAACATATAAATCCAAATTATCATCTAGAATCTCAAATCCAAGGACTATACCACTACTATGTTTATAACTAGTAAGATATTTCCCACTAACACTCAATTTCTACCTTTCTTCTCCATTAATTCCAAGGAGGGAGCTCTGGTAGCGTAGTGCCTAAGGCACCTGACTGCTAACCAGAAGACTGGCAGTTCAAACCCACCAGCCACTCCTCGGAAGGAAGATGGGGCAATCTACTTCCGTAGTGATACTGCCTCGGAAACCCAAGGAGGGGTCGCTATGAGTCAGGTCCGACTCAATGGCACATAACAACAGAAAAACAACAATTTCAAGGAAGCCCCTGAGAGGTAAACACTTTGGTTTAACTTTTTAGCCTAGAAACCAAATGGGTTTGACCAAATTTTAACACATTTTCAGAGGTCATTTGCCCACTAGCCTCAACCCTGCTCCCAAAAGCAACGTACCATATACACCGTAAGACTTCCACCTACGAAAATCAGTTAGTGTTATTACTAGAGAAAAAGTGAAATGTTAGCCAAAATAACAACACTTCACCAAAAACTCTCACAAGTTTCTCATTTTAAGAGTAAACTTCAATTGCATAGAAAATCCTGAAGTCCAGAAAAAATAAGGCTCTACTCCAACAGCTAATCTTCTTGTAACGCTGTAACTGAATTTCTGATAAAAACTGCCAAGGTATAAAGATTTTCATTGAGAATACAAATAGAATTGCTGGAAAGAAAAAAAAAAAAAAGTAGTAAAATAGTAAATGGTATAACACTCCTTTTAAGGCAGAAGAACATGTTTTCATGGAACAAAATTTCACTTCAATTGGCAGTCCATGGATGAGTTAACTACTAATTTCATCACCAGTTAAACACAAGAATATACACAGAATAGATACATTTGCATATACAAGAAGCATTTTATTACCACCCCACCTTCAGGTTCTTCCTGACTCTTGTAGAATTATAGAATCCCTTGAGTTATGAGGCTCTTAACGAAAACCTCTGCAACTCATGCAGTTTCCCTTCACTGTCATACGTTCCCGTCATTCCATATCTAAAACAGTCAAATTTGGAAAACTTCGTCTGTCTTGCAGATTGCTAAATAAAATATTCACCAAATCAGTCTATGGGTTGTTTCAATTCTATTTTTCTCATAAGAAATGTGACTAATGAGTAGAGAAACTGATTTTACAAGTCACAGATGAAATGTAGCCTTCCTGTTTCAAGCTTGACCTCTTTTTTCTACCAATAATAAGAACAAAGTTTGTCATAGTTTATTTTCTTCATCTGACATAGTACAGCCAAGCTTTCATTTTTCTTATACAGTTAATTGAAGGCCACATTTGACATTGCCTAGAGAAAATCATTTGTTTTCTTTTTCTAACTTTAATTTTTTTTGTGGAAAATGGAAATATAATTAATTATTGAGTGCTCTTACATTCAAAAAGCAACCAGTGCTCTGTACCACTAGTATTTCCACTCCGGTTTCCTCAGAGTACTACAGAGCCATGCCAGAGTCTAGGAATGTGTCATGCCTACTAAAATTTAACTTTAAATAATAAAATGTCATCAGAACTTCATCAGAGCTGACAAAACACTTTAAGAATGACATTTAAGAAATAAAGCACCCAGAACCGACACACTAAAATCATTACATTCTATTCAATTCATTCAAATGAGTAATAAGCCCTGATAAAAAAGCACCCAAGTCATACACTAATTTCTGATTCTATAAAAAACGGAATTTCTAATTCTGGTTCCCATTAAGCAAATAGATACGTATCTCTTACTGTCAATTAAGATAATCCAGTTCAAAGGCTTGAGTACATATGTATACCAGATAACCCATAAATAATAAGAGGAGAGTAAGTATGAGCAGACATGGTATCTTTTAGTCATTCTTGGAGAAGCAGCAAAAGGGCTCAAACCTTAACTGCTGTGACTAAGCTCACATGGGGGCAGGGACACTTTCATTTACCTGCCTAAGGAACACTGGATAATGCTGGGTAACAGAAACCTCTACACTTCCTACCCTGGAGACTTCAAGGAAGTAAGGTCAGTTAGCTTCCGAATCTCAGAAACACTGACCAGAATGAATAAAACGGTTGTTATGTGCCATTGAGTCAGACCCAACTCACAGCGACCCCTCCTTGGGTTTCCGAGGCAGTATCACTACGGAAGTAGATTGCCCAATCTTCCTTCCGAAGAGTGCTGATGGGTTTGAACCGCTAGCCTTCTGGTTAGCAGTCAAGTGCCTTTGACACTATGCTACCAGAGCTTCTTGTATAAAACAAATTATTCAGAGGCAAGGAGAGAACCAGACCTCTAAGGAACACAAAATTCACATGTCCAGGTCCACTGCCTGACCTTCCTGAGCAAAATCAAGGCAAATTCAAGGTGTAGCCACTGTCAGAGGATACAATAGAGTCGTGGGCTCTGTACAGTTGTAGCATAAGGAAATTCAACCTTGGTAACTAACTGCCAAACTGCACACAGTGAAACAGGCCCAGTACGCACACTTTTGATGTTCAAGCTCTTAGAAAAAAAGGATCTGCCCTCACTACTACTCTTTAATTGACCTTGAATGTAAGATGCTGCAAAAGAGCTGGAAACACCTTCTCTCCAGAGAGCTGTGTGTGTGTGTGTGTGTGTAATCAATCTGAAAGTACTTCCTGAGTTTAACTGTATTCTTTGATCCTGAGAAATTAGCCAAAAAAGTGTAAGCTAAGAAAACAGGCAGATATTTGAAAAGATGCATTAACATAAAATAAAATAAAAACCTTTACGAGATACTAGTTTGATCTTTGGTGTATCATGGCTTTACATTTGAGCTAGATCTCAAGCCAGGGTAAAGCTACATCAATGACTCAGAGACAGAAAAAAAGCCTGTAAGAAAGAAAAGCTAAAAGCACCTGAGTGTTCACAAGAGTATGAAGACTCAATACAGGTAAACACAAGTGTCTGCCTTCCTCATTTGATAACCAAAGATGCAGCATTCAAGAGCTGCCTCTGTTTACTGCCGGGAGAAATGGGCAGCATCCCTTCCCTCAGACCGGTGAGCATATGCAAAGGTGCCCTGCCACGCAACAACTCTAACTTAAAAGAATAGTGCTTTAAAAAAAAAAAAAAACTCAAAGTACACAAATGAATAGAAAGACAAAATAAAGGATTTTTTTTCTTTGATATAAAGACGGTAGTTGTGGACATTTTACTGAATTGGTTTGTAAAGTTAACAAATGCTAATAATGTCAATTTGTGTTGTCACTCTCAGGGCTTCTGTCAGTTCACATGATAATTCTGTTATCAAACACGTATTATGTTCTACTAAAATTATTTAAGTATATTTAGAAGTAACATTAAGATCAGTCACCATGTTAAAATAAAAGTACCACAAGCATTTAAAACACATTTATATATGTTCTCTGGAAGGTAACTAACAATTTGTAATAAAAACCCAAAATGTCCAAGAACTACATCAAGGAATGATCTCACTCAAGGCTCTCTTAGTTTGGACTGGTGATTTTCACCAAGTACCAATTCACAGTTGTAGGAACATAAGGCCATAAAAGTGACTGTTTGTTAATGAAAGAAAACAAAGCAAACCTAGTTTCTTTCCCTTGGAGTAAAATGAAAGGGTTATGTAGTTTCAAGCTTTGGTGGCAAGGAGATTTACTAATTTATTTACAGATTTAGATTCAGTGATTAGCAAAAGGGTACTAAATATCCACTAGTCTATAGTAATGACCATAAAACAATATATCAACTATATTACAGCTAGTGATCTCTTATGGACACAACTCTAACCAAATTAAGCCCCTATAGATAAATACTATCATGGAAATGTTTACCTATATTTTGAATCTCTGAATTAAACAACCTTGTGGAAACTGTCTATGCAATATAAAGTCAACTGATTAAAAAGTAAAATCCAGATAATGTTATACTGGCATCATTTGGAGACAACTAAATTAATTTTCAGGGAGCTCTGGCAGCGTAGTGCCTTAGGCACTTGACTGCTAACCAGAAGGCTGGCTGTTCAAACCCACCAGCCACTCCTCGGAAGGAAGATGGGGCAATCTAATTCCGTAAAGATGTTGTTGTTGTTGTTGTTGTGTGCCGTTGAGTCGGCCCCGACTCATAGCGACCCCTCCATCACTACAGAAGTAGTGACTGCCCAACCTTTCTTCCAAGAAGTGGCTGGTGGGTTTGAACCGCCAGCCTTCTGATTAGCAGTCAAGTGCTTTAGCCACTATGCTACCAGAGCTCCTTCTGTAAAGATACTGCCTAGGAAACCCAAGGAGGGGTCACTATGAGTCGGGTCTGACTCGACGGCACATAATAATAATACCACCAAATTAATTTTCACTAAGTAGTAACCCAATTGTTTCTGAGGTAACGTGAACCAGACATACTTTGTATTGGTTTTCTATGTATATTGCCTCAACTAGTATTTTTGAAGACTAAGGTGCACCTGGATCCAAGCCATGGTATTTTCAACAGCCTCATATGCATGTGAGAGCTGAACAATTAACAAGGAAAACCACAGAAGAACTGATGACTCTCAACTGTGGTGTTGGCAAAGAATACTCAATGTACTAGAGACTACTAAAAGAACGAACAAATCTGTCCTGAAAAAGTGCAGCCAGAATGCTCCTTAGACGTGAGAATGATCAGACTTCATCTCACCTACTCTGGTCATGTTGTCAGAAAGGACTGGTCAGCTGAAGTAGCAGGTCAGCAAAAAAAGGAACGACCCTCAAGGACATGGCCTGACACGGTGGGTGCAATGATGGGCGTAAGCACAGCAAGGATTGTGAGGAAGGCACAGGACCGGCCACTGTTTTGTTTTGTTGTACGTAGGGTCACTATGCGTCAAAACCGACTGGAAGGCACCTAACAACAATATTTTATAATCCAGAAACCTTGAAGAGTATACATGATACAATGTCATGAAACAAAATGCTATGAACTGCTATATGGAAACAAATTTGCTCTGTAAACTTTCACCCAAATCACAAAAACTGAAACAGTGTACATGATAAAAACATGCAGTTTACTGCTTTATAACAGAAAGAGAAAATATCATTTATAGCATTAAGTTCACAATTTCATATGTAGGGAACTTCCTAAAAGTGCTAGAAACCAACTCAGAAACCAAGTTGAACAAAGATGTAAGATTCCACTCCTGGTCAATTAAATACTTTCTAAAATCCCTAAATATGGTTCCCATGCATCTTCTGTGATCCCAGAGACAGACCCACCAGCCATACCTGCCATCCCAACAACAGCTAAGTCCAGAAGCCTCTACCTTCATGAGGGCCTCCAACCCCTCTGAGATCAACAGCACCTAACCTTCAAATCGCCAACCTCAGGCCCTAGATGCCTAAAATCAGGTAAAGCATCTTTCATCCCTCATAAGCATGACTGCCCTGTGAGGTTTTCCTCTGGCTCTTGAGGATCTGGGTCCAGACACAAGGATCAGCATGCAAATCTCCCAGTCACCTTCCTCAAGCATCTGGTGAGGAACAGATAGGAAATTATTATAACCACAGTGTTGCTAACACAGAGTCAGTCCGACGCAGGCCACCTCATGCACAAAGGACCATGAACTGTGGTGATCCAGAGGGTTTCTCACTGGTTGCTTTTTGGGAGCAGATCACCAGAGGCCATTCTTCCTAGTGCATCTTAGTCCGGAAGCTCCCCTAAAACCTGCTTAGCATCATAGCAACACACAGCCCCACTGACGGACGAGCGGCGGCCACACGAGGTGCACTGGACAGGGGTCCAGGTCTCCCACATGGAAGGCGAGGCTCCTCCCACAGCCCCACCAACACCCTCTAATACCCACAGTGCTTGTCCACACAAATTTAACAATTTCCCTCAACTGCCATGTCCCAGTTGAGAGCTACTGATGCAACAACTGCCTCTTTCTGTTTGCAAAGGTCTCTACAGTGCACCTAGATTATACTTTGTTGTTGTTAGGTGCTGTCCAGTCGGTTCCGATTCATAGTGATCCGCCCCACGTACAACAGAGCAAAACACTGTCCAGCCCTGCACGGTCCTCGCAATCACTGCTAACCCTGAGCCCAGAGGTGCAGCCACTGTGTCAAGCCATCTTACTGGCAATTAGAAAATAGCACTGTCTAAAATACCTGCTCAGAGAAGGTGGCAGAAAAATTTAGAAATGAGTAATGGTGATGGCAGGACATGATAAACATAATTACTGTCACTGAACTGCACATGGAAAACATGTTCAAATGGCAAATGTTCTGCTACATATATACTTACCACGACGTAAATATATATGAAGTAAAATAAACATGGACACGCTCAGGGCACCATCCCTGCATCAGACTACTGAAATAAAGCCCACCCACTGACTATATTCAACATACCCAGTGACTACATCAGGCATTAAAAAAAAACCAAATTCACCGCCACAGAGTCAATTCTGACTCATAGCAACCCCTCCTTGGGCTTCCGAGGCGGTATCACTACGGAAGTAGACTGCCCACAGGTAATCCAGGTCTTTTTTCCTTGTTAGCCAAGTGAAGAATCTCAGCTATCAGTTATAAGACGATAACAATTTTTTAAGCAACATATATGTAAACTTCTACAATATAAATTCAAATGTATATAATTTATTATAAAGAATGTGACAGTAACAACTATTACAAAACAATGTCAAATTTTTTTTTCATTATGTGGATGTCTATTAATCAATCATCAATCAAATAAGTTATACAGGATGCCAAGAACTTTAAAAGAAACAAAAAACACCATCTTACTAAGTTATTTTTAAAAATATTCTAGGAAAGCTACTTAAGGCTCTGGTTCTGGTTCCGTCACTGAGTTTCTGCTGCTGCTAATCATTTTCCCTTAAAATCCGTATGAAAGTGAGGACCCTATTTGGAGACCTCAGCAGCAGAGTCCTACCCAGGGTCTGCGAACTGCTGCAACCACCACAGAAGGTGCTAAATAAAACCAGACACATTAAAAACAAAAAACAGCCTCATCAATACTTCACTGAAAGCAAGGAAAGAATAATACCATCAGCTAAAAGAATGCTTACCTTTTCAAAAAGGTGTATGGAATCTATGAGCAAGAGCAAAAACAACTATTTGTGAGCATAATTCCTGAAACACCATTTCAAAAGACCACAAAACATAAAAATATTTTACAAGGAAAACTTAAAAATTTCAAATAAGAGGGAGGGAAGCTGTTAGAAGGTTATATTAAAAAGAAAATTAGAAGGTTAGAAATCAGTGCTTTATTTAACATGTTGAGTTGCGTGAGGGGAGGGATGGTACGGAAAGAGGTTGTGACCAGCGTGGTGACAAAGGGGAAAGGAAGGACACAGAAACATGCACATAAGATATAGACAACAAAGGTCGACACTATCCCAGGTACAATATGCATTACACTGGCACCAAACACCAGGCTATAGGTAAACGCATAGACAGGTGAGAAGATCAGATGCGGGTAGGTGAACAGGAATATACCCAAGACCAAGCATAGATCTGGCTGAAGATAATCTTACAAAGATACTTGTGCTACAAAATTATCCACACACGTTACAGTAGTAACAGAGGACAGGACTGGAGTAGCTTCTCAGAGACAACCAAACACCTTAAGAGAGAGATCACTGGGCCTGTGGGCACGGGATCACAGTCTCAGGGGACATAATGCTCAATTGGCACAACACAGTACATAAAAATCTTGTCCTAAACCTACTTTGGGAGCTCTGATAGCTTAGTGCCTAGGCACTTGACTGCTAATCAGAAGGCTGGCAGTTCAAACCCACCAGCCACTCCTTAGAAGGAAGGTTGGGCAAACTACTTCCATAGTGATACCTCCTCAGAAACCCAAGGAGGGGTCGCTATGAGTCGGGCCTGACTCGACGGCACATAACAACAACAACAACAACAACAAACCTCCTTTAGTGAGTAGCAACTGGGGTCTTAAAGCTTTCGAGTAGCCATTTAAGATGCAACTATTGGTCTGCTCTCATTCGGAGCAAAGAAGAGTAAAGAAAATCAAAGGTATCTGGAAACAACTAGTTCAAAGATATAATAGACCCCAAGGACCTCAGCCTTCATGACCCTAAGACCAGAAGAACTAGATGGTGCCAGGTTACCAAGGTCAACCACTCAGAAAGGGATTAAAATTGGAGATCCTGGTTAGAATGGGAGGAAAAATGTGGAACAAAATTCAAAAACACAAAAATGACCAAAATTACTGGTCGGACAGAGACTAGTGGAATCCTTGAGACTATGGTCTCGGGTTATCCTTCGGGCCTAGAAATGGACTCACTTTCCATGGACTGGCTCTCAGCCCAACAGTAGAAAGACCTACATACAGAATACCTACCTCAGGGAGGTGTACTCACTTACCCTAGGGAGATACACACACACACACCCCCCCTTTAAATCATCAGCCATGAGACATCAGAGGGGCAGCATTCACACGGAGGGTAAGCTGGACAGACAGGAATGGATAGGTAAGAAGGGCGCAGCGAAGGGGTGGTCACAGGGAGGAGAGTTTTTATGGTTGGGGACGGTTATCCGGCCATGAAATCAAATGTGCATGAACTGCTGAATGTAAAACAAATCTGCTTTGTAAATTTGCACCCAAAGCACAATTAAGAAAGAAAGAAATAAGTCCTTTAGTGGGATGGCTTTAAAATACACACGCAAACTTCATGTCACAATTTGTACAAAACGCAGAGCGTTCACTGCAAAAATTAAATTCCAGCTACCTCATAAAAGCTAAGCCCACACCTCCAGCAGCATCCAGCCATTCCACTCCTACATGTTTACCCGGGAGAAAAGCAAGCATATGTCCACACAAATGTTCACAGCAGCTTGATCTGTAACAACCCAGAAATGGAAATAACCCAAGTGTCCATCAACAGGTGAATACGTACACAAACCATGGTCTACGCAGACAGTGGAATACTACTCGGCAGTAGAAAGGGATGAACTACACAGTGACAGCATGGGTGAATGAATCACAAAACACTTATACTGAATGAAAGGATCCACACAAGAATAGAAACCATATGATTCCATTTATACAAAATTTTAGGAAATGCAAAGTATAATCTGTAGTGACAGAAATCTGGGGGGAGAAAGGGAAGGATTACAAAGGAACCAATATGCTTTTGGTGAAGATGATTTTGTTCGCTATCTTGACTGTGGTGAAAGGTTTCACGTGTGATACTTATGTCAAAGCTTATCAAATTTATCTATACATCAACAACAAAATCCAAACTACAAGAACTTCCTCTAGAGCTCTTGCTACTGAGATCTATCTGCTCATGAATACAATTTATTAGCCCACTGACTCACCAGAGGCCCTCTGAAAAGTACAAAAGTATCTGCTAATCTGAGGATCAAAGAACACTTCTGGCACACTGGTTAAGGGCTTGGCTACCAACCGAAAGGTTGGTGGTTCGAACCCACCCAGTAGGCTCCATGGGAAACAGATGTGGTAGTCTGTTGCAATAAAGGTCACAGCCAAGAAAACCCTATGGGGCAGTTCTACTCCATCCTACAGGGTTCCTAAGAGTTGGGATCGACTCACTGGCACAGAACAACAACTACTTGAGAACCACTGGTATCACAAAAAACATAAAAGTTCAAACACAGAGTAAGCAGAATTCATCTCTAATTTCTATACCAGGTTAACTGCTATGGTGCTGAAGTGACACTAACTAAAACACAGCAACATGAGAGCCTACTTACCATGCAGCCTCACAATTTTTAATTCATTGTTTATATTCTTTGCCTAAGAACGGAATTTCTGGAAAATAGAAAAAACCCAAAAATATAAGAAAAACCTTACATACAAAGATGCTCACATCAATCTTAATTGCCAGAGAGAAATGACAGAAAATTCCATCAATAGCATAGCCATGCACCTAACAGGAGCTATTATGCCTGATATTTTTAAATGGGAAAAATAACTGCAGGCATTTAAGATGCAACTATTGATCATTCATGGTCAGGAGCAAAGAGTGAAGAAAATCAAAGACTCAAGGAAACGATTAGTCCAAAGGACTAACTCACCATGTGAACCACAACCTCCACTACCCTGAGATCAGAAAAAGTAGATGGTACCCAGCTACCACCACTGACCACACTGACCACTCTGATCAGGATCACAACAGAGATCCTGGGCAGAGAGGGAGGGCAAAAAAAAGCCAGACAAAATTCCAAATCATAAAAGAGACCAGACTTACTGCTCTGATAGAGACTGGTGGAATCCCTAAGACTGTGGCCCTCAGACACCCTTCAAACCTGGAACTGAACCCATCCTTAAGGGTCAACTTTCAGCCAAACCAAAGACAGCCTGTAAAGTGAGTAACACCAGGGAGGAATGTACTCCTCAGTACAGTCAACCACTCGAGACCAAAAGAGCAGCATTTGCCGAAAAACAAAGCTCAGAAGGCAGGGAAAGGACAAATGGAAACAGGGAGCCCAGGGTGGAGGTGGGAAGAGGGCTGTTACACTGAGGTGACTGCAATTCATGTCACGAAACGTGTCGTCAAGTGTTGAATGGAAAACTAACGTGCTCCGTCAACTTTTGCCCAAACGACAATAAATACGTAAACGCAAAAACATTAAGCATGAAAAGGGTATATGCAGTACGATCACTTAAACTGAAAATAGTATGTATTTTGGGGAAAAAAGACTGATGGGAAAAAACCACGTGACCCTCTGAGGACAGTGTTTCTCAAAGAGAAGACCCTGGACCTGCAGTATCAGCAACATGTGGAAACTTGTTAAAAATGCAGATTCTCAGGGGCCACCCCAAACCTACTGTCTCAGAAAACTCCAGGGTGGGGCCCAGTCATGTTTTAAAAAACCCTTCGGGTGATTAACAATGTTGAAAACAGTGGTTCAAAGGATAGGATTATGAGAGACTGTTTACTTTCGTCAACTAAAATCCAACTAAGTTTTTTCATTATTTTACTAAAATGTACACTATATAGGTCTACCGGTATAAAGCTACTACCCTACAAGCACTTCTGCAGGTCTGAATTGCTGGCCTAAAAATTCAGTGATTCTTGGAACCAACAGAGCTGTTGAGTGAACAAGACTCTAAATTTAAAATAGAGAGAGATCAGGGTTCTGGGAAAACTGCAATCCCTCGAAAACCTACGCATCTAGGTTGTTCTAACACAGGCATACAAACAGCTAAGCATTTTTATGGGTCACATCTGCAAAAGACTTTTTTCCCCCCCAAAAAAGCTTCACTTTCCGCATGTTATTTACTAGAACTGTACTGTAGGCATCAGAGGTTCCAAAGCTGTGACTGCTTACTCATGCAGGTTCCTGCTTCACCAAGATAAGTACTAGCATGTTATATTTGTCACCAAAATCTAGGCTGAGAAGACAAATTCGGAACACTGGGAGTTGCCAAATCTTTAACTTTTTAGTTTGAAGACTTAAGACCATGAAAAGGTTCCAACCTTCTAAGCCATCTCATTGAAATAAGAGGTCTCAGGAAATAAAAGGTAAAAGCTGGTGAAAGATTACAGAATTGTCCACATGGAGACACATGAAAGTAACAAACTCATTAACCTGGGGAGAGAGTGAGTGATTAATAGCAAAATACCAAGACAAATGGCTACACTTTTTTTTTTTTAATGGTCTGTGCTTGAAAGAACCTATGGTTCTTTCTCTTTTTTATTATAAAACATTTCACACAGAAATAAAGACTAGTACAATGGCTGTATGTCTTAGTATTTTATTTACCTTTTTTAATATCTAGCAATAGTACAGATCCCCATCCATTTCATCACTCAAAATTTGCTTTAAACAACAAAAAAAAATCCACTCCAGAAAAAGTCAATTCTGAAAATAAATACAAATTACTCAATGCAAAGTGATACATATGCAGTGCTGACCAGAACTGTAAGCACAGTGTGTCCTCTCTGGTGGGGTTACTTTTTTAAAAAAAAACTAACTACATAAGCACCAGGTCCATTCCTACCTGCTGTTTTACTACTGAACTCCCAGCACCATGCCTGGCCCAAAGAGGGTGCTGAAAACGTTTGAGGAGATGAACTTGTTACAGATGGCTTCTGAAACCCTAAGGCGCACACCAAAGATCCTATAAAGTTCCACACGCTGTTGATGAATTTAGTATAAGACACTGCCCCTAAGGGAAGCTTAACTATCTAACCACGCTCTTGGAAACCCTGGAAACCCTGCTACGAATCAGTTAACTACGTCTAAAGTGATGTGTTCTATTTTAAGTCACTGCACTCCCTCTGGAAACAGCTTTTCAAACTCTTGTTATTACTAAGTTGCAAAATCTCCCACCAGTAAGTCTACGGCAAGTCCCCGTTATCACCCAAGCCACGTTTCTGATTTGCTCTTACGATTCTTGTACACTAACAGGTCAGGCTTTCCTCTTTCTGTCCCTTGAAAATACACTTGATCCTGGCCCTCGGCTCACAGGCCTCCCCAGCCCCCACATCTTTTGTGTATAAACACGCTGTCTTGTCACACACTCCATCAGCTGTTTCGTGGCTCCACCCCTCCTCCGTTTCCGGGTAGTAACAGAGCAGCCAATGAGCTGCGAGGAGCCGTGCCTGCGGCCTTTCGCCTGCAAAGGCTTTTCCAAAACAAGCAGCTCCAGCCTTTAGCAGGGGCCGCTCGTTCACGATAAAAGGCTCACCAGGGCTGTGCAACAGGGCGAGACAGCTGCCCCCACCAACAAGGAGAGCTGTGTAATCTGAGCTGTTCGCTCCTCCACCGGGAGAACTTAAGCCCGTATTCCTTTAGGGCAAATCACGACTGAAGGTCCCAGTTCTCAGACAATCTGAAAATCAGTGGGGCTTGAGATGCCAACCTCGAAGGTGACCAGCCTGGGAACAGCAGTCTCACCCAGCTACCTGACTCGGCAAACACTTGCAATGGCCAGGCTACCGGATTTCGGGAGGGGGCCCCACAGTCATGTAAATCGGTTTCTAGGCTCCTGGGGAGGTTTGCACAACCCTCAGCAAAGGATCAGAAGAGAAACAGTGAATGAGTCAGAGTTTCAGCGCATAATCGCCCAGCGGACTATTAAGTGCATCAGTGCAAAACACTCACTCCCTGCATAACTTGGGAGTCAGCTTTCCTCCTCCCAACCCGTCACAAAAGAAATATCACTGACTCCAAACAACGACCAGAGCCCGTGGCGCCGGAAGAGTCTACCGAGGTGGTGGAAGGCAGCGGCCAGTTAGTGACCCTCCTTCTCGTCTCCCTACCCCCACAGGGCTACTTCAGTACTAGACGGGTTCCCTGCCAGGCTGTAAATCGCGGTGGCATAATTACAGAAGACATCCCAAAACGGGCTGAGGTAGGAGACTGCCTTGAAACCAGCTCCCAGCCTCCACCCCCAAAGAAATCGGCAAGGGGCACTGGGGGGCAAGAAGCATACACTCCTTCAGACCTGCACTTCCTCTCCACCATCTTTCATTTTCAGCCCCAGGCCCCTGCACACAGTATTACTCATTTCAGCAGTAGGTTGGACAGGTTATCCCTTAGTTTTTTTTAGTTTTTTTTTTTTTTTTTTTTGCTTACTGTACCTTACTCAGAAAGTGATGGCTCCGTTTGGGCCTACTGATGGGGATTCACCGAGAAAGGAGGCCACAGACTCTCCTCACCCCCTCAACACACACACAAAAGGAAATCTGAAAATGTGAACTTCCGAACTACCTGAGTCCAGAAAATAGCAAACACAAAAAAGGAAGATCCCCTCTGGCTTGTCAATGGTGAGACTGCTGTCCCCCTACCTCAGAGATCTACGGTTTAAAGCCTCTGCTTTCTTTTGTCAGAAGGAGGGAGGTGGGGAGAGAAAAGAAGGCCCAGGCATCTTTGCTTTTCTTCATCTTCTACTAAAAATAAGCTATGAAATAAGCCACTCAGGGAAAAGAGCAGGAAAAAAGAGAAAGAGAGAGAGACCCCCTGCTGTTCTTTGTCTGTTTTCTCTCCTCTCCACCCCCTACCCCCTGACTCCTAAATGCGGTCATCACTCTAGATACCACAACTACTAAATGAACAAAAGGCACTATATTGAAAAGGCATCAGGTCAAGTTAGGCCTCACCCGTTTGCCTCAATCTCTTAGAAATATCTATGTACTTAATTGGAGAATCTGACATTGATCAAAAACAGCTGGAATTCTCTCCCCCACCGGCCAATTCAACACTAGGTTGAAATTTGCATCAGGTTTGACAGTAAGTCTCAACTCAAGACAAAAATAACTCTTGATCCTGCCACCATGCCATTTCCTCGTTTCTATACAAAAATAAAACCAAGAGGGCTTTATGTAAATGTACAAACACACAACGGTAGTTGCAAGTTTTCCTTCAACCTTACAAAAAGCCAACGCTGATACCATTCACACATTTACAAAACTCAATCACGACCCCACACAGCTCATGAAAACTTGATTTAACTTGTGCCTAGAGGTATGTGTGATACTGAGGGTAGGCACTTTATTACTTGCCCCTCTCTAATTCCTACTCTCATCTCCCCAAAATTCTAAACTCCAAACCCTAAACTTAAAAGTTCATCTGCTGCTCCTGATTTCTAATCAAGCTTTCTTGTGCCCCGAAAGATTATGAGAAAAAAAAATTCTCTTGCCCAGACAACTTCCCTCCCATCCCCCACTTCCAAACCAAACCGAAAAACTACTTTTTGAAAACTTTAGCAAATTCAATAGCTGCAATATTTGACAATGACCATTGATTTCTCCAAAGGGGTAAAACATTCAATCAATAACAGTAACTAATCAAAGGAAGGAAGAAGGAATTCACCTGAAGAATCTAGCCAAACAACTTCAGAGTTACATAAACAAAACCCTGCAACAGGGGGAAAGGGGGGGGGGGATGGGGATGGAAGAGAAAGAGAAGCAGGGGACAGACAGTTTTTAACTTCGTTTCACACCACCACCACCACCACCCGTCCCCCACCCAAGGATAAATCGTTCAGGGTACTGGGCTCATTTCTGCTCTCTCACCCTCGAAATTACTCCTTTAAAAATTTCTCTATGTATCATAGGAACCTTCCCAAATTTCTCCAGTCGCCAAATAACTAGCAATCTTAGATCCAACCAAAACCACTGTCTGAAGGCACATCAGGTATAGTGCTATCTCCAGATTGTAAAAAGTTGGGCGAAGGAACAAAACATAAAGCATGTCACTTGGCAAGATCAATTACTCCCCAAGAACCGTACCCTCGGAGAGGCTAGTCCAGGGCTGTTTTGGCCAGGAGTCCTCTTTCTATGCCCTCCTGCCCACAGCTGTCATAGTCACAATATGGAAGGTGGTTTGCTGGGGGGGGGGGTCCTCACCACATACAACCGTGGATGGGATAGGCTTTGTCAGTGGAAAGAAAAACAGTAGGTTTCTACTGGGGACCCCAACGCTTCAGAAGGGTCTAAGAGCGTTTACTAGAGAGGGGGCACTGGGCAGACTAGCCTCCTTCCTAATATAGAAAAGAATTAGGGATAAAGGAGGTCACCTGAGTTACTCTAGGTCAAGAAGCATTGTGAGTGGAGGGGCGTCTCCAGAAAGAAGCTTCACTCTCGGGAATTTCGACCTTGGGCCCCTACATCCTGAGACAACAGGAAAGAGAAACCCTGAAGGGTGGGCTCGGTGGTGGGGAAGAGGGCTCGATGGCCAGTCTTGCAAAAAAAAAAAAAAGGCCATCTTAGAAGTCTAAACGTCGCAGAGGGAAGTCACGGGCAGTGGGGGTGCAGGAACAGCGAGGAACGACGCAAATTTCGGGGTGCTGCAGATAAACGGGGAGCTGAAAGGGCTCTGGCTCCTGGGAGGTGCCAAGGAGCCGCCGTAGGCACTGGGGGAGGGGGAGAGTCTGGGACAGTGGCCTGGAGTGCCCCAGGGCCCCTGCTTGGTTCCAGGAGTGTCTTGGTCACCCCTACACCGCCCCACACCCACTGACCGAATCCCCCTCCACGAAGGATACAGCTTGACCACGTCCGTGTCCATCCGCCTCTTGCCCGGACTAGGGGATGACATGGTGTCGCCGCCGCCGCTGCCTCCCCGTCGCCTGCGCCGCCGCCTCTCTCCCCTGCTCGGCCCGTGTGTCACGGGCCCCGGGCCCGCCTCTGAGGAGCCCGCGGCCGCGCCGGCGCCTTGGTGGAGATGGCAACACCCCGCGGTCCAGTCGGGTCCCGTCCGTCGCCGCCGCCGCTGCCGCCGCCCCTCGCACAGGGAACACCGGGCACTGTCCGGCCGGGTGGGGGTGGGGACCCGCGGCGCCCGGCTTGGACTGCCCCTCTCCGGCGACGAGTCCGCCGCGGCCCGGCCCCGGCGCTGCGCTGCGCCGCCTGACGCTCCCTCCAGACTGCTCCGGCTCTCTCGCCTGCTAGCTGATCAGCCTCTCCCGGTTCCCTAGTCGCCTCCACGACAAGCGGACGACTCCCGCTCGGTCGGCCTCTCTACCCCAGCCTCGCTCTGGGCGCCGTGACGTCACCTCTGTGACGTCATCAGCGGGGCGGGCCCGTCGGCGAAAGGGGCGAGGTGGCGGCGCAGTGGCGTGAACTCTTCCGGAGGATTCTGGGAGATGTAGTTCCTCTTTCTGCTGCGTCTCAAGCTGTCTGCCCCCTCCCCAAACTCCCACACACCTAGTTGCTCAAGTGTCACTGTAATTATCTTTATCATAAACAATAATAGTAAACAATGGAAATATTATTACACTTATGTGTTTTAGGATAATGAGCACCCTTTGCACATACTTTGTTAACAAGGCTTTTTTTTAATTTGGAGGAAGCCAAGTGACAATTATACACCAAAATGTGTGGTCCCATGTACTCTGCTCCCTCCTTGAGTGGAAGAAATACACTTATACAATTGTCCACTTTAGTGAGCCTTCCTCGGAGTCTGCAAGCCAAGGCTCATTACCTTCCGCATATAAACAAACAAACAAAAAAAAAACCCAAATTATTGTCATAAAGTCAATTCTGAGTCATAGCGACCCTTTGGTTGGTTGGTTGATATGTGACCCTTTAGGACAGTAGAACTGCCTAAAGGTAGGCTTTTTTTTTAACTGGTAGGTTAAAATCGGCTTTTTTCTGCTTAGCAGCTGAGGGCTTCATGACTGGGCCACCAGAGCTCCTTCCCTCCACATGTAACACCACTACAGGCATAGTTGGAGATACTGCGGGTTCCTTTACAGACCACTGCAATAAAGCTATTATCGCAATAATGCAAGCCCTGAATTTTGGTTTCGCAGTGCATATAAGAGTTCCCCTAACATTGTACTGTATGTAGCTGATCAAGTGTGCAACAGCATTATGAAAAAGCTTGAACTATTATGATAATTACCAAAACGTAACACAGAGACACCAAGTGAGCACATGTTGTTGGAAAAATGGCTCCAATAGACTAGACTTGCTCCACATAGGGTTGCTTGCCACAAACCTTCAATATGCAAAAAACATGGTATCTGCAACACACAGTAAAGTGAAGTGGAAGAGTTGAAGCAGCAAGGTGTCAAAGTCAGGAATAAATTAGTATTGACATCTTTTGTCTAAAGAGTATGAAATAATTTCACAAAGTAAAGGACTGATAGAAGCAGAAACACACCCCTCCCCCAAACATGCTGCAGTTCAGGACAAAGATGTTCTGCCCTCCAGACACCTACTCCCACATCATTTGCTTGTTCACTCATTCAACAGATGTTCGCTGAAGACCTACTGGATGCTGATCACTCTGCTGGGCTTGAGGCAATGGTGAGCCAAGAAAGGCTGTCAATTTACCCTGCCTCCCCAGTGTGGCCTGTAGTGCCATTGTGTAAGCATCACCTGGGAAGTGTTACAAATGAGGCTAGAGCTACCCCTCAGACCTATTGAATTAGAATCATCATTTAACAAGGTCCCCAGGTGATTCCAATTCACCTTGACAGTTGAGAAAACTAAAAACCCTATTGCTATTGACTCGATTGGGAGCTCTGGTGGCGTAGTGCCTAAGGTACCTGACTGCTAACCAGAAGGCTGGTGGTTCAAACCCACCAGGTACTCCTCAGAAGGACAGTTTGGCAGTCTACTTCCGTAGTGATACTGCCTTGGGAACCCACTTGATGGCAGTGGGTTTGGTTTGGTTATTGAATTGATTCTGACTCAGTGACAGTACAGGAGAGATTGGAACTGCCCCACAGGGTCTCCATGGCTGTAAATCTTAACAGATCATAATCGTTGTCATGTTTGAGTCCATTGTTGCAGCCACTGTGTCGACCCATCTCGTTGAGGGTCTTCCTTTTTTTTTTTTCAGTGACAAAGAGGAAGACCCTCAAGGAGATGCGTTGACACAGTGACTGCGAAACTGGGTTCCAACATGCCAACAGTTGTGAGGACGGTGCAGAACCCGGCAATGTTTCGTCACGTCACACATAGGGTCACGATGAGTCAGAACCGACTTGGTAGCACCTAACAACAGCAAATCTCTACAAAAGCAGACTGCCACATCTTTCTCCCACGGAGTGGCTGGCTTGTAGGTTCCTGCCACCAACGTTTTGGATAACAGCCAAATACTTTAACCACTGCACCATCAGACTCCTGAAGTTTTTGCGTGATACTGCCTTATAAAGCACTCCAGGAAGTGATATCAACCAGCATCATCCAGGCAAAAAGGCACAGGCAAAAGTGTTCCAGGCATCTCCTATATTTATCCAATTTTAGGTGCCATTTCTTTTTAAAAACTGTCCCTTCGCCTTTTTCCCACTAATACACTTGTTCTTGTAAATTCATGTATTGTGAGTTGAGTCCATTGCATAACCACATACACATAGCACCTTGGGGCAGCAGCTCTCAGCTAAAGTTGAACATTGCTTGGTTGCTCCTATCTTTCCATCCTTCAAATAGTCCAGTTCCTTTAACTGTTTGTGGAAGAAGTGTGTGGCTATTCCTTAGCACACATAGCAAATCTGTCACAAGGAGACATGTCTGAAGGAAGAGATTTCTAACCCGCTGCACCGGGCCACTTTGTGGAAGGGAGATAAGAACGGAGCTAAGGATTGTCTTCTCAGCTCTCAGGGCTTCTCCAGGTACTTTCCTTCCAGCATGGCTCCCCACTCTCTTTCACCTGTTTAACTCCTCCTCCTGCACTGAGACAGTGGTTCCCAAGTTTGGCAACTCTTCAGAATCTCCTGGGAGCCTGCTGTGCTCACAAGTGTCCAGGCCCCACCCCTAGAGACTCTGATTCAGACGGTCTTGTGCGGGGCTTGGACATCCACATCCCTAACAAGTTCCCTGATGATCCTGATGCTTTGAGGTTCCAATAAACAGAACCGCTTTCAAAACACCTGCTGACCAGCCCCCAAGGCCAAGTGCTTCTATAACATCCTATGCAAGTAAGGGGAGCACCTGTCTGCCCTCTGTTTCATCCTAACCTGAGAGCAACGGGGGCAAGCTCAGAGGACCCCAAGGTGCTGTTTCCAGAACCACAAAGTGTGGAGTCTGGAACAGAAAGAACTGGTCAAGGGACACTTGAGAAGGGGGAATTTCCCCTGGGGCTTTGCTCTTCAGGCAGGGTTCAACTGCGGGGGTCCACCCACGAACTAAGAAAAAAAAGAAAAACTTGTTTCCAGAAGCACAGGAGAAGGTGGGCTACTCCACCTAGAAATGAGAGGCAGTCATGGAAGAGGAGCCATGCTTCGCAAGGAAGAGTAAGAGGCTTATCGCTGAAAGCACATATGTTGTTATTGTTGTTATGTGCCGTCTAGTCGGACTGACTCACAGCGAGCCCTCCTTGGGTTTCCGAGGCAGTATCACTATGGAAGTAGATTGCCCCATCTGCCTTCTGAGGAGTGGCTGGTGGGTTTGAACCGTCAGCCTTCTGGTTAGCAGTCAAGTGCCTTAGGTGCTATGCTACCAGCGCTCCCTACTCTGCCCTACCTCTTAATTATGCCTCAGTTTTCCCTTCTGTAGGGAAGCCCAGTGGCATAGTGCCTAAGGCATTTGACTGCTAACCAGAAGGCTGGGGGTTCAAACCCACTAGCCACTCCACAGAAAGAAGGTTGGGCAATCTACTTCTGTAGTGAGGGGTCTCTATGAGTTGGATCTGACTGGATGGCAGTGAGTTTGTTTTTGTTTTCTTTTCTGTAAACTGCACATAATGTCTAGCCCACTGCAGTGGGTTGAAGTAGTAAGTGAAAACAATAGGTGTGAAAGTCCTTGGTAAACTATAAATTGCTTTTGATAAAGGTACCATAAGGTACTGATTGCTGGGTGTATAAGTATTAAGCAGGTCGCCATTGACTCCACGCTGATTCCTGACGACCCGTGTGTTTCAGAGCACAACAGTGCTCCACAGGGGTTTCCATAGCGGTAACTTTCAAGAAGCGCCAGGCTTTTTGTGAGGCCCCGCTGAGCCGCCATCATTCAGGTTAACAGCCAAGGACTTAACCGTTGGCATCACCAGGGTTTCTTACAGTGGTATTAGTGATGCTATTCTCATATAATTAATATCAATGTCCCATTTACTCCTTATGCATTGTGTATCATTTAGGAGAAAAGCACTTTTTTTTTTTTTTTTTTACAGATGTCAGAGCATCAATTCCCTCTTTGTGACGAAAGTGTATTCACTTTTTCCCTCTGGGTGTTTTGCCTTTTATTTCTTCATAAATCTACCTTCCTGTCTCCCCAACTCTGTATCCTTCACCCATCCTAACTCTCCCCTCTGATTTCCAGAGCTTCAGAGGACTCCTGAACTCGCCTTGAACAAGGTAGATTCAAAAGATGTCTCCAAAACCACCTTTCACTTCTCTTGGCCTCTGAATTTGGTGCTGTCCCTCAGCAGAGGGAGCTGGCTCTCACCTCTTTTCCAATGTTTCAGCCATTCAGAATGTCAATAATTTACTCTAAGACAACACTGGGGCCTGGGAATGCCTGTTCATTTGTGTGCCCAGACACGGCAGTGCACTGGGCTGAGCCATGTTTTGTCTTATCAGGGGCACCTGTGAGGAAACAGCCCTCAACCCTGCCTGACTCACAGTGTTGCATTCTGGGACATATATTTGGGGCCTGTTTATCTCTCCCCAGGGCATGACCATGTTGGACCAACAGGGCCTCCTATCTCAGGAGCAGCTTCTCAAAGGCAAGAAAAAAAGTGTGGAGAGAATATAATACTTGGAGTGAGATACTGCAAGGGAGTAAGACAAACCCAGACATTTGATGAACTGAGTGGAAGAGCCCAACCCAGGAGCTGTTCTGTCTCTGAAGTCACCTGTTAATCTACTGGCTGCAGTACTTACACCTGAGATTGCACCGTGTCTTTGTTTCTGTGTGTGTGTGTTTGTGTGTACTCTGCTATGTTGTTCCCATTGTTAGGTGCCCTCAAATAAATTCCAACCCATTCTGACCCCATGTAACTGTCTGTTCTGGTTGCACAGTGCCGCTCTGACAGGAATATACCACAAATAGGATGGCTTGAACAAACAGGAGTTTATTCTCTTAAAGTTTAGAGGCTTTAAGTCCAAGTTCAAAGTGCCAGGCTCTAGGAGCTGGGTGAAAGCCCCTCAACCTTGGGCTTTAGCTCTGCCTCCTGCTCCCGGTCCACTGAAGCTAGAGGCTTTTCTTCACTCAGCTGCTGGCTGCTGAGGCTGACAAGCCCAAGGTTGACAAGTAAAAAGGCCCAGTCCCAATGTTACCAAACCACACAGCAGGCCATTCATTTAAAGTCCCAAGGTTGGCAAAGCATGGCATGCTACTGAACAATGACTCAGCTACATGCATGGTTCAAGTGTGCCATAAGCTAGGGACCATTTCCCAAGGCTTCTCCTTATATACAGGAAGCAGACCACATCCCTAAAGCAGCTACTCAGCTGCTCACAGTAGATTACACCATGGAGTGGATTACCAGTTTCATCATGGAGAATACTACATCCAGCTGCCCAGCCACTCAACCAGGCCCAGCCAAGTTGACACACAAACTTAACCACCGCACTACCTCATAGGGTTTTCTTGGCTATAATCTTTACAGAAGCAGATCACCAGTTTTTTCTCCCCCGAAGTCACTGAATGGGTTTGAACCACCAATCTTTTGGTTGGCAGCCAAATGCTTAACCAGTTGTGCCATTAAGACTCCTTATACTCTTTCATAGGAGCAGGGATTTGGTCTCCTTGCTCACTGCCAAATCCTTAGCATCTAGAATGGTGCCTGTCATAGAGCTGGTACTCCACAAATGCATGTTGAACAAATAACCAGAACTATGGCTGCTACCCCCCATTTTGACATCTGATTTCTTATATGGGGCAGTGCAGCAGGGCAGTTAGGACACGGCTCTGATTGGCTATGTGTTGATAATTGTTGAAGCTGCATGCTACATTACATTTATTATATTATTCTAATCTGAGGTGGGAATTCCCGAGCACTTGATTGTACTCATGAGGAATCTGTACCTTGACCAGGAGGCTGTTGTTTGAACAGAACAAGGGGACACTACATGGTTTAAAATCAAGAAGGGAGTGCGTCAGGGTTGTATTCTGTCTCCACACTTATTCAATCTATATGCTGAGCAAAT
>NW_006922088.1:695738-696434 GCF_000298275.1 Orycteropus afer afer | reverse complement strand
AAGAGCAGTTGGTGGGTTGCAACTGCCAACCTTTTGGTTAGCAGCTAAATGCTTTAACCACTACACCACCAGACTCCTCATGAAATGTCAGAATAGGCAAAATCCAGAGACATTTCTACAGAAAGTAGATCAGTGGTTGCCTAGGGTTGGGGAGAAAGGAGGAGCAACTGCCAATGGGTATGAGGTTTCTTCTCTGGTGACGGAAATGCTCTGAAATGGATTGTGATGGTGGTTGCACACATCCATGAATATGCTAAAAACCACTGAGTTATACACTTTAAGTGGGTGAATTGTGTGGCATATGAATTATATCTCAGTAAACCTGTTATTCAAAGGAAGTCCTACTCTTGACCATAGTACTGAGGGACACCAGACTCAGTCGGCACAACAAAATACACAAAAGCCTTGTTCCTCATCCTACATTGGGGAGTAGCCACTGGAGTCGTAAAAGCTTTCAAGCGGGGCCGTGTAAGATGCAGCTAATGGTCTCCTATTGTGGAAAGCAAAGAAGAGTGCAAAAAAAAAAAAAAAAAAAAAACACAAGGGCATTTGGAAGCAATCAGCCCTAGGACACAATGGCCCTCGAGACCAGAACTAGATGACTAGATGGTGCCCAGCTACCAATGCCAACCACTCAGGAAAGGATCAAATCTGGAGATCCTGGATAGAGTGGGAGGGAAAACGTGGAACAAAATC
>NW_006922088.1:685840-695027 GCF_000298275.1 Orycteropus afer afer | reverse complement strand
TCCCCTTCTCTCCCTTCTCCTTTCCTTCCCCTCCCCCTCCCCTCCCCCCCTAGACTCCCCTATGCCAACAGTGACACACTGAGGAGGAATGGTGCTGCATTCATCCTCTCCTCTCCTCCCCACTCTTCCCTCCCCTTCCTCTCTCTGCCTTTCCTCCTTCCCCCCTCCCTTCCCTTCCCCACTCCTCCCCCTTCCTCCTGCCTTCCCCTCCGCACTCCTCCCCTCCCTTTCCCCTTTGAACTGGGCAGACGCCCTGGCAAAATGCATGGTTGTGCTTCACTTGTTTCCTTGGAGAGGCCTTTTATCCCATGTTTTTACTGAGGAGGATGGGAACTTTCCCCTCTCGGGTGCCAAGCCCTGTTTTGTCCCCTTAATGTGGGGCTAGCTCTTTCCTCTCCATGGGAGCCCACCTGTTGGGTCCAGGCACCTAGCGCCAGGTTCAGAACTTCCATGTTGTGGGTGTCACGTGCCTGTGGGACCACATGTTGAGGGTCCAACTTCCACATTTTGAGCAGAATCCTCTCACTCATCTAGGTATTTTCGGTACCTAAAACTGCCATTTGCACTTCAAAGACAGGAAATGTGAAGTTGGGGCTTCCACACCCAGTGCTCCTATCTGGCCCAGCTTCCCCCACCCCCAGCAGAGTGAGGGGGAAGCTACCCCTGAGGGAGCTGGGATTCTGAGGGCCGTCCTGGGGAGTTCATCCATTGACCCCCAACAGATCCTGTGGGAAGAGAAGTAATACCAGGACCTTTCACAGGTTAAATCTGGAAAGACTTCCCCGAATCCATCTAGTTCCTTTCCCTGCCAGCCAGGGCTCTCCTGATAACCTTGCTGGAGGGGAAGATGAGGTGTACAGATTTGCTTACTTGTGGTTTCTTTCTCCTTCTGCCTTTCTCCCAGTGTCTCTCAGCCCCCTTGGTTCTCCCCAGGGCTCTCTGGCTGCCTTAGCTCTTGAAAGCCTTGGCCTTCCTCCAGCAGTCACATGGTCAAGGGTCCAGGAAATGTGCCCTCAGCTGACTGGTTCTGATGGCCTGTGGGGGCAGGGGAGAAGGATTAGGATTGTCATTGGACTGTGTGGTGATTGGTTGCAGTGCAGGGTGTCCCATTCTTATTGGTCAGGAGCCAATACCACTACCATGTTTCTGGCCACCTGGTCTGTAGTCGGACTGATGACCTGGGTCTTCTGCATGGTCACAGGCCCGGCTCCAATTTGCAAGGCCTCTCCATCCTTGTACACAGTGGCATCATTTCATCGTGAAGACAGATCACAAATTTCTCAGTTCGTGTCCTTTTATCTTTCCTTTTGTTTTTCAACCCAGGGCTTCCCACAGTTGTAATCACAACACATCTGACTACCCAGAGCACCAGGGGCCTAAATAAATTCAGAATCAAGCCAGTTTAGACATCTTGCTAGATTTGCTGAGCCCCACCCTTCCCCAGGCCTCAGTCCACTTGCTGGTGGTTTGCTGGTGAGAGAGGTCTCAGCACCAGTTGGCGGAATTCTGTGGTCCTACAACCAAGCCTGGTGCAGTAGGTAAGCACTTAGCAGCTAACCAAGAGGTCAGTGGTCTGAACCCACCTAGCAGCTCCATGAGAGAAAAAAAAGAGTAGCGATCTGCTCCCATAAAGTTTATTGCTTAGGACCATAAAGGGCAGTTCACCTCTCATCTAAGGTTGCAATGAGTCGACTAACACACAACCACAGAAACAGCCAGGCTATCTCCGCCATTGCTTTACGTCCTCACTTGCTGTGCCTCGACCTCTCCTAGGCGACAAGGCCAAGCTCTCCATTGTGCCCACCTCTGCAGGAGGGGCTGCAGCCATGCTCAACCCAACTGGACGCAAGGAGCTGCTGGCTTGTCCAGTAGCAGCTCAGAGAAGCCCAGTAACACACCTTAGATATGAAGGGGAAGTAACACCTATGGGGTAAACTTTGACCAAAAAGAAGGAGGAGCCTGGGAGGAGCTGGCAGTTGTTGGCCCAGCTTCCTACTCCCTACTTCCACTGTCTGGCCAGCTCAATCACGCAGTTGTCCTAGTGACCTAAGGCTACCATAATAAAGGACCACAGACTGGATGGCTTACGGGAGCAGAAATGTATTATCTCACAGTTCTGTTGCCCAGTAGTCTGAAATTCAGGATGCTAGTTTTGAGTTAGCAGGACCTGCCTCTCTAAAGGTCATGGTGGCCTCCAGGGTTCTTTGGCTTGTGACAATTTAGTAACTCCAAGCTCTGCCCCCTTCACCACAGAGTGTATGCATGAGTGCGTATGTGGGTATGGATGTGTGAGTTTATACGTGTGTGGGGTGTGTGAGCATTTCTATGTATGTCTAAGTATGTATGTATGTATATATATATGTGTGGGGGGTGTGTGTCTGTGTGTGATGTGTGTATGTGTGTGTATATGTGTGTGTGTGTGTGTGATGAAACATATGTGTCTGTTTGCTGCTTGGTTCGCCTCTGTGCTGCTTGAATTTTAAACCCCTGAAAAGGAAAGCTCTTTCTGATATTTCTGGACTCTGAATAAAGGCAGGAAACAGTCTACAAAGAACACAGAAGATTCCAGTACCTGCCGCCTGACCTTGTCTAGTGCACCTCCTTGCCCAGGATTTTTGCCCAGTGTGTGAGAAGGGATAAACTTCTAACGTTGTTTACCCACATGCTTCTGAAACTCACTAGCTGTCACAGAACCAAAGTCCTGGCCTCTTTCTACCCACCAGGCTGTTACCAGATAGGTATCAACACCCCCAGCCAGCCCAGGAACCAATCACCTGCATCCTTCCCTTGTTAAACTTCCAACTCCTAGGTCTGTCCTGAATTCTCAAATATCTCTCCTCCACCCTGAATGGAGGCAAAGGGGCTTGCAGAAAGTCTTGTCTTTAGCTCAGGGAAGGTGCAGCCAGTCCCCTAGGCCTCTCTGCTCTCTCCACAGCCACTCAGTTCTGCAGCCTCAGGATCAGACCCCCTTGCTTTGTGCGCTTCCTCGCGGGCCCCAGGACCAATGCCTAAGGCCAGGCCTCTGTGTGAGTTCACCTTCCAGCCAGCCACTCCCTCAGAGTGCCTGGAAGGCAGCCAGAGGTGAGGGTGGCAGCACGGTGAGGAGGAAAGCTGTTAGAGGGTACCGGGGTGCTCCTCATGAGTTCTAGTGGTGCAGTGCCTAAGGTAGTTGACTGCTAACCAGAAGGCTGGCAGATCAAACCCACCAGCTGCTCTGGAAGGAAGATGGGGTAATCTGTTTCCTTAAAGATTTACCACCTTGGAAACCCAATGGGGGTCTCTATGAGTTGGAATCAACTCGATGGCAATGAGTTTGCTTTTTGTTTGAGGGTGCTCTTCAAGACTTAGGGAACAAATAGCTCATCCCTACCCGCCAGCCCCTGTTCGTCAAATGGAAACAAAGAGGGAAACTAACAGGAAAACTGAAAAAATACTTAGAATTCAAAACAAAGTTCAGCTCCAGCTGCTTGTAGACAGTTATTATTTTTCACTTTACCCCTTTTCTGATTTTTTAAGGCACAGTAATGTCTCCCCATTGAGGAAAATTTAGACCATAAACAGAAAATAAGTCACTCATATATTGCAGTGAATTACCTGATGCGGCCTTTTAGCCATGGTATTTGTGACTCACCAGGTGATGGGGTAGCCTACCAAGGAGATTGAACACTCTTAATGGAAAATCAATTTGCACTGTAAACTTTCACCCAAATCACAATTAAAAAGTTAAAACATAACCAGAACTTCACACTTACGTAATAATGTTTACCTTTTTTAAAAAAAATTTACAGCCTTGGAAACCCTATGGGGGCTACTCTGTCTTACAGGGTCACTATGAGTCAGAATTGACTGGAGGACAATGAGTAGTGGTGGTGGTTAGGCCCCTTTCTAGGAGTTCGTGGGTAGCATAAATAGTTCAGCGCTCAAGTACTAGCCAAAATGTTGGCGGTTCAAACCCACTCAGAGGCTCCTTGGAAGAGAGGTGAGCCAATCTGTTTCCAGTTCACAGCCTTGAAAACCCTATGGAGCAGTTCTACTCTGTACACATGGGGTCACCGTGACTCAGAATTGACCCATTGGCAACTGTGATAGTTGGAGCTGTGTGGCAACTTGGCTGGACCACAATTCTGTGTGGTTTAAGCAATTGTGATATGGTTATTCCCATAATGGGATCAGATGTATATGTTTTGAGCAGCCAATCCACTGAAGGGGAGTTTCCCTAGGGGTGGGGCCTGCTTCCAGTATATTTATGGACATCCTGGGAAAAGAGACACTCTTCTGTGAATCAGGATCCTGTTGTACTCTCTACAACTGTCTGTGAGCAAACAACCCACCATTCGGCCTGGAGATCTTGGGTTCATCATTCGTTGGAGTCAACAGCCAGTATACTGCCTGCCAAGCTTGAGCTCCTCAGCCACTGCAGCTGCATGAGTCGGGAAAAGCCTCCAGCTTGACGTTTGATCCAAGAATTTTGGACTTGCCAGCTTGTATAAGTGTGTGAGCCATTTTCCTAAGATAAATTTCTCTTTGTCTCTCTGTGTAAGGTTTATTGGTCTTGTTTCTCTAGAGAACCCAGTCTAACACAGCAACTAACAACAGCAGGCCCCTTTCTGAGGCCTTGGTGGTTCGATGGTAGAATTCTTGGCTTCTGTGCAGGGGACCCAGGTTTGATTCCTGGCTAATTCAACTCATGAACAGCCACCCCTTGTCTGTCAATGGAGGCTGTGTGTTGCTATGATGCTGAACAGGAGGCATCAGACTACAATGGTGGTTCTCTAGAGAAGCTAAAGCAGTGAAGCTTATACACAGAGAGAGAGAGAGGGAGAGAGGAAGAGAGACATTTGTCTCCAGGAAATGGCTCACACAGTCAAAGCTGGCAAGTTCCAAGTCTGTGGGTCAGACATCAGGCTGGAGGCGTCTCCTGAGTCACACAGCTGCAGGGGTGATGAATCCAAGACTGGCAGATAAGATGACCAGCTGCTGGCTCACCTTCGTTAGCTCACAGAAGCTAACGAATCTCAAGATTGGCAGGCAATGTGGCAGGCTGCTGGCTCAAGTTCCAAGAACCAGAGGTCAGATGACCACAAGCCGGATGCAGCATCCAGAGTGAACAAACAGCCAGAGTGTTTTGCAGGAATGTCCATATGTATTGGGTGCAGGCCACACCCCCATGGAAACTCCCTTTCAACTGATTGGCCGCTCATAGCACATCTCATCATGGAGGTGATTACATTATATCAGTTCTCATCATGGAGATGATTATATCATTACATAACTGCAAAACTACATCGTAACTTCCAAACCACTGAGAATCATGGCTTAGCCAAATTGACACACTACCTTAACCACCACAGATAGACTAGGAAGAAAAGCCTGGCATTCTACTTCTGAAATTCAGCTAAGAAAAGCCCTATGGATCCCTGAGACCTGATCCACAATGGATCACAAAGAGGAAGATGCAAGATACGGACAGTGTTGTGCATGTAGTCACCATGAGTTGGGCTGAGTCCCAGGCAGTGAACAACAGCAGGCCCCTTCCTAGAGTTCTGTGTCAAGTGGCCAGTGTTCAGGTTTCTGTGAAGAATTTTTCTCCCAGCCTCCTTTGCTATTTATCCTGGTCAATATTTGCTCCCATCCTCTTTCCACTTCCCCCTTCCACTCTGTCTTTCCACCACTGAATTCTGTCTATGACAGATACACAGTTCTTCCACTGTAACCTGGTTTCTCTCATACATCACATCCCATGGGGAGGCCTCCACTGTGGTGGCCTGGCTGGTTGCTGATCCTGTTAGAGCAAGCCCTGCACAGGGTTACACTACCTCCTGCGCAGGGGTAACAGGCTGCACATGGCTGATTTTCCCAAATCTCCTGAGAGGGGGATATTTCTGATTATCCAAGGATTTGCTTCCCACTGCATTCTGCCTATCTATCAGATAGGTAATTAAGTCAGGGAGAGAGAAAGCATCTATAAATTTCTTTAGTCCAACCTGGTTAGTGAAAAATAAGTGTTTGTGGTTGTTAGGTACCCTTCTCTCAAATCCTGCTGGGTTTTGATTGATGTCCCTTGAGCTCAAACATACAGATCTCTGGAATTAAATTTCTCTCACTGAGGGATAACAATTCGTCTGCTATTGACACAACACAGTGCATTTCCAAGCTCTCCTCTGTTTCTGGGGGAAGGGAAAGAGATCTTGAGTCACAAGTGCTAAGAAGACTGTGCCAAGGAGCCCTCCTTTGGCCGCATGCCCTTCTAGAATGGATCAATCCCTGTTGCAATGGCCAGTTGTGCTAACACCGTTCATTTGAAGCACACATCGAGGCATTTCATCCCATAGCAGCTCAGCTTTCCGAGCAGGGCTGATTCAGCTGTCTATTGTTGGGTCAGTTTTATTAACACTCTGAAGGCTGGCTTTTGGTGGTGGTGGTGGTTAAGTACCGTCAAGTTGCTCCTGACTCATAACGACCCCATGTACAACAGAACAAAACACTGTCTGGTCGTGCACCATCCTCACAATCATTGCTTTGTTTGAGCTCATTGTGGTCACCACCATGTCAATCCCATCTCATTGAAGGTCTTCATGTTTTTCATTGACCTCTACTTTACCAAGCATAATGTCCTTGTCCAGTGACCGGTCCCTCCTGATAACATGTCCAAAGCATGTGAGACTATCCTTGCTCCTAAGAAGCATTCTGGTTGTACTTCTTCCAACATAGACTTTTCTTCATTCTTCAGGCAGTCCATGGTATATTTGATATTATTTGCCAACGCCATAATTCAAAGGTATTCTTTCTTTTTCAATCTTCCTTATTCATTGTCCAGCTTTCACATGCATGTGAGGCAATTGAAAATACCATGACTTGGGGCAGGTGCATCTTAATCTTTAAAATGACATCTTTGCTTTTTAACACTTTTTAAAAGTCTTTTGCAGATTTTCCCAATGCAATAAGTCATTTAATTTCTTGACCGCTTCTTCCATGAATGTTGATAGTGGATCCAAGTAAAATGAAATCTCCGACAACTTCAATCTTCTCTCCATTTGTTGTGATGTTGCTTATGGATCCAGTTGTGAGGATTTCTGTTTTATTTATGTTGAAGTGTAATCCATACTGAAGGCTGTAGTCTTTGATCTTCATCAGCGTTTCTAGTCCTCTTTGATTTCAGAAAAGAAAGTTGTGTCATCTGCATATTGCCAGGTTGTTCAAGAGTCTTCCTCTGATCCTATGCCACATTCTTCATATAGTTTAGCTTCTCAGATTATTTGCTTACCATACAGATTGAATAAATATGGTCAAAGGATATAACCCTGACATACACCTTTTCTGATTTGAAATCACACAGTATTCCCTTGTTCTGTTCAAATGACTACCTCTTGGTCTATGTACAGTTTCCTCATGAGTATCATTAAGTGTTATGGAATTCCCATTATTTGCAATGTCATCCATAATTTGTTATGATCTACACAGTCAAATACCTTTGAATAGTCAATAAAACAGAGATAAACATCTTTCTGGTATTCTTTGCTTTCAGCCAAGATCCATCTGACATCAGCAATGATATCCTTTGTTCCATGTCCTCTTCTGAATCCATCTCAAATTTCTAGCAGTTCAATGTACTGCAAAAACAGCTTTTGAATTATATTCAGCCAACCTTTACTTGCATGTGGTATTAATGATATTGTTCAGTAATTTCCACATTCTGTTGGATCAACTTACTTTGAAATGGGCACAAATTTGGATCTCTTCCAGTTGGTTGGCCAGGTGGATGTCTCCCAAATTTCTTGGCATAGACAACTAAGCACTTCAGCGTTGCATCATGTTTTTTGAAACATCACAATTGGTATTCGTCAATTCCTGGATGCTTGATTTTTGCCATGCCTCCTGTGCTGCTTGGACTTATCCCTTTGTACCATCAGGTCTCGATCATATGCTACCTCCTGAAATGGTTGAATGTCAACCAATTCTTTATAGTACAATGACTGTATTCCTTCCATCTTCTTTTGAGGCTTCCTGCATTGTTTGATATTTTGTCCATAGAATCCTTCAGTATTGGAACTTGAGTCTTGACTATTTTTCTTCAGTTCTTTCAGCTTGAAAAATACAGAGTGTGTTCTTCATTTTTGGTTTTCTAATTTCGGGTCTTTGGACATTTCATTATAATATTACTTTTTCTTCTTGAGCTGCCCTTTGAAATCTTCTGTTAAGCTCCTTTACTCATAGTTTCTTCCATTTGCTTTAGCTACTCTGTGTTCAAGAACAAGTTACAGAGTCTCTTCTGAAATCCATTTTGGCATTTTGGACTTTTCTTTCTTTTATTTTTTATTTATTTTATTTTTATTGTGATTTCAACGAAAGTTTACAGAGCAATTTCATTTTCCATTTCATTCACATTTTATCTCATGACATTGACTGCAATTTCCCACAGTATAACAACTCTCTTCCCACTTCCTTCCCATAGTTACCTCTTCCCGGTGTCCTTCCCTCCCATGCACTCTTGTCCCCTGAACTGTCTCCCTGTGTATACACTGTCTTTCTTTTTCTTTTTTTTTAATTTATGTACAGTGAAATACACAAAACTAAAGTGATGGGTCAATGCATTTTTTTTCCTTTTTTGCGGTGTTCCCTCCCCTCCCCTCCACCCCTGGCAACCAACAAAGAAAGTTTCCCTCCATATATAAACCTTTCCTTGACCCTCCACAACAATGAACTAATACTATATTTGTCCTTCTGGGATTGACTTATGTCATTCAGCATAATGTCCTCCAAGTTCATCCATATTATGCAGTGTTTTGCAGACTCTATATTATTCTTTAGTGCTGCATAGCATTCCGTTATGTGTATGTACCACAGTTTGGTCATCCACTCTTCCACTATAAATCTTAGAGCTAAGTCCCTTGCCAGATACATAATTATTGGCAAATATGATTTTCTTGCTGTCATTTTTATGTGTTTTTTTCGTGGTGTTGATTTCTTCCATATAATTTTCTATGCTGAGTTCATTTTGTTTGAGTCATATTATCACTTCCTTCATAGCTATTATTTTAGTATTTGCTGAATATTTATTCTGCTCCTCTTTTTTGATGTGAAGGTTTATCATTTTTCTTTGAGGTTACCCTGTGATTTATAGTTTTCTTCCCAAGTTTAGAACAGTCCATTCTATCCTGTAGTTGTCTTGACTTCCCTACCATCTAGA
>NW_006922088.1:660158-662284 GCF_000298275.1 Orycteropus afer afer | reverse complement strand
AGTGTCGCTCTGACAAGAATATACCACAAATGGGATGGCTTAAACAAACAGGAATTTATTCTTACAATTTGGAGGCTTTAAGTCCAAGTTCAAAGTGCCAAGCTCTAGGGGCTGGGTGAAAGCCCCTCAACCTTGGGCTTCAGCTCTGCCTCCAGCTCCCAGGCCACTGAAGCTAGAGGCTTTTCTTCACTCAGCTGCTGGCTGCTGAGGCTGACAAGCCGAAGGTTGACAAGTAACAAGGCACAGTCCCGATGTTACCAAACCACATGGCAGGCCATTAATTCAAATCTATTGTAAGTCCCAATGTTGGCAGAGCACAGCAGGCTGCTGAACAACGACACGGCTACATGCAGGGTCCAAGATGCCATAAGCTAGAGATCATTCCCAAGGCTTCTCCTTATATACGGGAAGCAGACCACATCCCCAAGGCAGCTACTCAGCTGCTTGTGGTAGATCCCACCATGGAATTGACTGCCAGTCTCATCATGGGGAACAACTACCACTAGCTGCCCAGCCACTCAATTAGGCCCAGCCAAGTTGACACAAACATAACTACCACACTATGCAATATATTCTTGAACTTAAATATTTCCTAAACACTCATTTTTTTAGTTTTTTTTTTTTTTTAATTTATCATGATGGAGTCCATGGGTGGTGCAAATGGTTAACCCTTTGACTACCAGTCAAAAGTTTGGCATTTCAAACCCACCCAGAGACACTTGGGAACACATACCTGGCGATCCTGCATCTGAAAAAGCCACAGCCTTGAAAACCCCATGGAATAACTACTCCGCACACGTGGGCTCGTCTTGAGTCGGAATCCGCTCAACGACAGTTAACAACAACACTATCCTGATCAAGTGCTTGACTGTTGGCTGGAGGTTGGGATTTGAACTCATCCAAAGACATCTCAGAAGAAAGGTCTGGTGGTCTGCTTCCAAAAGGTCACAACCTTGAAAACCCTATGGAGGGTTTCCACCTCCACTCTGTACACATGAGGTTGCTGTGGGTCTGAGCCATCCCAATGGCAACTAACACCAACAAAGATCCTGACGTAGCAGACGGAGTAGCTCCTCTGGCCGGTCAGTTCTGTGATATTTCTCTGGGTGCCATTTAGAAACTTGTCAGTGAGTTTATCAGCACTCACTTCTCTATGTTGTTGTTGTTATTTGCCCTTGAGTCAGACTTGACTCATAGCGACCCCTCCTTGGGTTTCCGAGGCAGTATCACTGAGGAAGTACATTGCCCCACCTTCCTTCTGAGGAGTGGCTGGTGGGTTTGAACCGCCAGCCTTCTTGGTTAGCAGTCAAGTGCCTTAGGCACTACACTACCAGAGCTTCTCAATTCTCTATATTACTTTATATTTTGCTGAAAATTCCTACTGTAGTTTCTGTTGCCTGCAAGTAAACTCTGACTGATAAATGTATAACTGTATGTGTACTCTCTGTCTTCTGTCCTGAACAAAGGATGAATCACCCTTGTTCCTATCTAAGGCCTACTCCCTCTTCCCTACTCAAACACATGACTCCTGCAGTTAACCCCTCTCCTTTTGGCATCATCCCTTCTCACCATCAGTTTTTCCACCTCCACTGGATCATTCCCATGAGCACAAAAACATACGGCAGTATCTTTTATCTTGAAACAAAACAATGAAATGAAAAGTTCTTTTGCAGTTATGCCTTCAATTCTCTAATGCCTTTAATACCAAAAAGCCATCAGCGGTGTTATATGTGTCCCTGTTTCTCAATCTCTCCCATCTCCCCCCATTGGTCTTTTTAATCTACTCCAGTGTGGCCCTGACATAGCAGCCAAGCCCAAGCATGTTAGGAAGTGGTGCTTTCATGTGCAGTGTAGAGTCAATTCCAGAAAACATTGGATCCTGCACCTCACTGCTGAATCAACATAGGCTGGCCTCCCATGGCCTACAGGATGAAACCCTCAGTCTTTGGCTTAGCAAACAAAGTCATTTGCAGTCTGACCCCACCTTGTCTTCACGGCCTCCCTATCACTGCCACTCACACTCTCCTCACTCTGGTCTCCCCGAGCTTCTCTCTGTTCTCCTTCGACAACAGCTTGCTTTGTCTCTGCGATTCCTGTGCTGGGCTGTCCTCCTGTCTATATTTCTC
>NW_006922088.1:654016-659453 GCF_000298275.1 Orycteropus afer afer | reverse complement strand
CCCAGTGGGTTTCTGAGGCTGTAGATCTTTATGGAAGTAGATTGCCCCATCTTCCTTCCACAGAGTGGCCGGTGGGCTTGAACCAATTGATTAGCAGCCAAATGCCTTATCCACTATGCCACCAGAGCTCCTTGATTTGAGCCAAATCCCTACTCTCAAAAAATTCATCACAAACACCTTCACTTGCTGTGTATGCAGCTTTTAAATCATTGAAAGGACTTCAAGTCTTTTCCTGCATGAAAGTGAGGCTAAATGTGAGCTGTTATGCACCTGGTGCAACTCACCTACAAATTCGACTTAAAGACATGCTAAGGGACAGATCTCCTTTGTGACCCAGGGACTGCCTTTTTGTCCCTGAGTGGTGCAAATGGTTAAGCACTCATATACTAGCCAAAAGGTTGGTTATTCAAACCTACCCATGAGTGCCTCAGAAGACGGGCTGGCGATCTGATTCCGAAAGGTCGCAGCCTTGAAAACCATATGGAACAGTTCTCCTCTGCACACGTAGTGTTGCCATGAGTCGGAATTGACAACAACTAACAACTACAAACAACCAGAGACCAAACACACTGCCCTTGAGTCGAGTCGTCTCATAGGGACCCTTCCTTGGGTTTCCGAGGCGGTATCTCTATGGAAGTAGATTGCCCAGTCTTCCTTCCGAGGAGTGACGGGTGGGCATGAACCGCCAACAACTACAATGTACTGTCCTTTATGTGTTTACTTGCTTATGTCTTTCTTCTATGTATTTTGGGGTGCCTACCTTCCTAAGCCTCCTCCAGGGGAAACTCTGCCCTCAGGGGCACTGAAGGAGCCATATTTCAGGCTATTTCAGGCGAGGCTTGGCTACCTCTGCCCACAGCTAATTGGCCCAGAGCTGTATATGGAGCCAAGTACAGCTATCAAGGCTGCCCAACAACTTGTGACCTGTGGCCCACCATCCTCAAAAAGGTAAACTGAGCCAGCCAGATTGCCTTCTTGGGAATTTGGAATTAGGAAATTGAGAGACTAAGACAGCAGCAGGGACAGAATCTGATAGAAAGACTGTTTCAAGAAGTTACCATCATTTAAAGTAGCTGCAAGAAGCACTTGCGGTACAGTAATTAAGCACTCAGCTGCCAGCTGAAAGATTGGTAGTTCAAACCCACCAGCCACCCCAGGGAGAAAGATGTGGTTGTTTGCTCCTGTAAAAATTACAGCCTTGGAAACCCTATGAGACAGTTCTACCCTGCCCTATAGGGTTGCTGTGAGTCTAATTGCCTTGAGGATTAGAGTAGCTGTTGGTTGGAAGGACCACTCGGGGTCATAATCAAGCTTGGACCATCCACACAAAGACAAAGCTGGGGGCTCAGGGCTAGGGGCAAGAAAGAGCAGAAGACTTCTGAGGGTCAGAGATGCCATGAGTTTTGGAAAAGAAAGAGGGCTCCCTCGGTCTCTGACTTTCCTGAGGCCCTTCTGTTGGGTTTCTCCTGGTTTCTTCTTCCAGCAACCTCCTCTCACCTTTTTCCACTCTTGATTGAGTTTCTGCTCCTTGTAACCAAAATACCCTAGAACATTCTCCTCCCCAGACTGTAAACACTGCAGAGCAGAGATTCCACATCTGGTCCACCCTTGTATCCTCAGCTTCCAGCCTAGTGCCACATGTTTCTCCCATGGGACGGCTGGTGGGTTCAAACCACTAACTTTTCCATTAGCAGCCAAATGCCTTAGCCACTAACCACACCACCAGAGCTCCTTGTTCTTCTGGAAATCCATGGTATATTTAATATTCTTCACCAACACCATGATTCAAAGGCATCCATTCTTCTACAACAGAAACAGCCTGGTCCTGCGCCATCCTCACGATCTTTGCTATGCTCTAGCCCATTGCTGCAGTCACTGTGTCACTTCATCTCGTTGAGGGTCTTCCCATTTTTTCACTGACTCTCTACTTTACCAAGCATGAGATCCTTCTCCGGGGACTGGTCCTTTCTAATAACATGACCAAAATACTTGGGACGAAGTCTGGCCATTCTCTCTTTTAAGGAGCATTCGGGCTGTACTTCTTCCAAGACCGATTTGTTCCTTCTTCTGGCAATCCGAAGTATTTTCAGTGTTCTTCACCAGCACCACAATTTAAATGTATCGATTACTTGGTCTTCCTTATTCATTGTCCAGCTTTCACATGCCTATAAGGCGACTGAAAATACCATGGCTTGGGTCAGGCTCATGTTAGTCTTCAAAGTGCCATCTTAGCTATTTAACACTTGAAAGAGGTCTTTGGAGCAGATTTGCTCAGTAAAATACTTGTCTGATTTCTTGACTGCTGCTTCCACGGGTGTTGATTGTGCATCCAAATAAAATGAAATCCCTGGCAACTTCAATCTTTTCTCCATTAATCATGATTTTTCTTATTGGTCCAGTTGTAACAATTTTTGTTTTCTTTATGTACAGGCGTAATCCATACTGAAGACTGTAGTCTCTGATCTTCATCAGTAAGTGCTTCAAGTTCTCTTCACTTTCAGCAAGCAAAGTTGTGTCCTCTGTATATCATAGGTTGTTAATGAGTCTTCTTCTAATCTTGATGTTACATTCTTCTTCATACAGTCCAGCTTCTTGGATTATTTGCAAATTGAATACACATTAAATAAGTACAGTGAAAGCCTTTAGATCCTGCTCCTCAGCTACTGTTGTTGCTTGCAGTATTTTTTCTTGAGATTTTTCAGGAAGTATAATTCCTCCTTTGGCTATAATTTCAGCTGCACTCATTTTCCCCGATACTCGGTCAGAGGGGAAGAAACTTTTCAAATGCCTGTCCTGCCATGACTCTCTGGTCACCATAGCTCATAGTCTACTCCCACTGTGCAGCTCCAAGTGAGACCTGCAATTGGCCCTTGAGACACGTGAACCTGCTGCAACCGTTTTTGAATTATCTTCAGCAAAATTTTACTTGCATGTGATATTAATGATATAATATGATAATTTCCACATTCTGTTGGATCATCTTTCTTTGGAATGGACACAAATATAGATTGTGTCAGTTGGCCAGGCCCCATCTTCCACAGTTCTTGGCATAAATGAGTGAGAGCCTTCAGAATTGCATTCATTTGTTGAAACATCTCCATGGGTATTTTGTCAATTCCTGGAGCCTTGTTTTTCGCCAATTCCTTCAGTGCAGCTTGGACTTCTTCCTTCAATAGCATCAATTCTTGATCATATGCTGCCTCCTGAAATGGTTGAACATGGACCAATTCTTTTTGGTACAGTGACTCTGTGTATTCCTTCCATCTTTTGATGCTTCCAGCGTCATTCAATATTTCACCCATAGAATCTTTCAGTATTGCAACTGGAGGCTTGAATTTTTAATTTAATTCCTTAAGCTTGAGAAATGCTAAGCATGTTATTCTCTTTTGATTTTCTAGTCCCAGGTCTTTGCCTATTTCGTTGTAATTCTTTACTTTGTCTTCTCAAGATCCCCTTTGAAATCTTCTGTTTAGCTCTTTTATTTCATCATTTCTTCCATTGCCTTTAGTCACTCTCCATTCAAGAACAAGTTTCAGAGTCTCTTCTGACATCCATTTTGGTCTTTTCTTGCTTTCCTTTCTTTTTAATAATCTTTTGCTTTCTTCATGGATGATGTTCTTTTTGTGTGTGTGTGATTTGGGTGGAAATTTACAGAGCAAATTCACTTTCCATACAGCAGTTCACATACACTTTGTCTCATGACCTTGACTAAATTTACCACAACACAACAGTTCCCCTCCCATTTCCTCCCGATAGTTACCCCTTCCCTGTGTCCATCCCTCCATGCACTCCTGCCCCCTGAGCTGTCTCCCTGTGCATAAACAGCCCTTTTTCTCCCATGATTGTTCTCTCCAGGGAGTGTATCTACCTCAGGTAAATGTTCAACTCATATGCCTGTCTTTTGTTTGGCTGGAAGCCACAGGTGTGGGTTCAATTCCAGACCTGAAGGGCAGCTAGGGACCGTAGTCTCAGTGGTTCCACCAGGCTCTATCAGACCAGCAAAACTGGTCCACCCCCACTTTTTTTTCTCCAAATGATTTTGAGTTTTGTTCCACATTGTTCTCCCTCTCTATCCAGGATCTTCTACAGAGATCTCCTTCCAAGTGGTTGACATTAGTAGCTGGACACCATCTAGTTCTTCTAGTCTCATAGTCGTATAAGCTGCAGATCAGATGGTGTACCAGTTGCTAGGACCAACTGTTTCCATGAATCTCCAGTTTTCCTCATTCTTCTTTGCTCTGGATGAGGAGAGACCCATCATTGAATCCAGATGCCTGCTTGTAAGCTTTTAAGATCCCAGTTGCTACTCACCAAAGTAGGAGGTGGAACAATGTTTTTTGTAGTATTTATGCCAATTGAGCTTGATGTCCCCTGTGGCTATGGTCCTGAGTTCAACTACTCAGTCTCTCTGGGTAGCTGGCTGTGACCAAGAAGTGACTACAACCTTGCCCCTTGTCAGCTCTACTGTACACCTGGGAATTCTGATCATATAAATAAACTTATAGGACCATTGTCTGCCAACCCTATACATGGTCTTGGGTGCACTCCCCACTTCATAGATATACCTAATATTTCAGCCTCTCCACCCATCTATCCACCCTTATACCCATGTTTGCCTTCACTGACAATGCAGTACTATATGTGCAAAAGGGTTCATCTTTGTTGTCTGTACCTCCCATATACTTCTCTATGTCTTTCTCTTCCTCAATGCCACCATGTTGATCACTCACATTTGGTACATTGCCCTTCTCTTCACCCAAATCAATATTTATTTCTACCTATCTAACAGTGTTCCCCGCCCTCCCCTCCCACCCCTGGTAACCAACAAAGAAAATTTCCTTCCGTAGATAAACCTTTCCTCGACTTTCAGAATAACGGACTAATACAATATTTGTCCTTTTGTGATTGACCATTTCACTCAGCATAATGTCTTCCAAGTTCACATGGATGATGTTCTTGATAGTATCTCACAACTCATCTGGTTTTTGGTCATTGGTGTTCAATGTGTCAAATCGATTCTTCAGATAGTCTCTAAATTCAGGTAGGATATAATCAAGGTCTTCTTTTGGTTTTCATGGACTTGTTTTAATTTTCTTCAGCTTCAACTTAAACTTGCATATGAGCAATTGATGGTCTGTTCCACAGTCAGCTCCTGGCTTTGTTCTGACTGATAATATTGAGGTCCTCTGACACTTCTTTCTACAAATGTTGTTGATTTGATTTCTGTGTATTCCATCTGGTGAGGTCCATGTATAGCTGCTGTTTATGTTGGTGAAAAAAAATGTTTGTGATGGATAAGTCATTGGTCTTACAAAATTCTATCATGCAGTCTCTGGAGTAAATTATATTATCACGGCCATATATTCCAACTACCGATTGTGCTTCTTCATTTCCAACTTTTACATTCCAACCACTGTTGTTGTTGTTGTTATGTGCC
>NW_006922088.1:651649-652241 GCF_000298275.1 Orycteropus afer afer | reverse complement strand
GTTTATATATCTGGATATATTTGTAGCACATACAAGTATGTATGTACAAATATCCTCTGCCAAACCTGTATATGCTCGTTCGTGTACTCCCATAAGTCATCCCACACCTATTCAGCTTGCATATCTACCTATGCATCCAATCGTAAATTATTGTTTGTTATTGCTGTTATTGTAGGATTGTGTATGTAATAGTATTTACCATGCTGCCTTTTACTCTCACATACCTCCCATCATCTTCTTCCTTTGCCTTGGTCATGTTGTACTAACGTCCCCCCTATTTGTGTAAGAACTTTCACTTCACCCAAGTTAGTATGTGTCTACTCTCTAGCTGGTGATTTTCCTCCCTCACCCTCCTTCCCATCCCTGGTAAGCATCAAAGAATGTTTCTTTCTGTGCTTAAACCTTTTCTTGACTTTTCATAATAGTCATTCTCCTACAATATTGTCCTTTTGTGATTGACTCATTTCACTCAGCATAATTCCTCCAGGTTCATCCAAGTTGGGAGATGTTTTGCATATTCGCCATTACTCTAACAATGCATGTGTTCCATTGTGTGTATGCACCACAGTTTGTTTACCCATTCATCCAATCA
>NW_006922088.1:639776-649909 GCF_000298275.1 Orycteropus afer afer | reverse complement strand
GACTCTGATTTAATGAGCTGAAAGTGGGATGCAGGCATCCATAGTTCTCACAAGCCATCAGGTGGTTCTGATGGCTGCCTGTGGTTTGAGAGCTATGGACTAGGAGTGCTGAAGGAGGAGTCTGAGCTGAAAAGAGAAGAGATCCAGCTGAGGTCTTGAGCCAGGCCCTTAGTGGACAGAAGGCTTGGCCAGACTGTGTTCCCCTCTCTGTGTGGTACAGTTGGACTATGGAACTCGTGCATGAATAGCAGGTAGTCATCTCTGGCCAAGGCCTACCTCCTCTAAGTGGTAGCTGGTCATTTGACCTTTTACCCTCTACTGTTACCTTAACCTTTGGACTTTTTGGTCAGTTTTGAGGAGCAGGCAGGCATGGCCTGAGTTGCTGATAATTCTGTCTGGTGACTTGGGAGTATGTTCAGAACTGGAGATAATCCAAACTACCATAGATGTCTAAAAATAGAACCATGCCAGCCAGAAGCCAGCTGGCTGGGATGGTGAGGCCCTCCCCAGTGATTACTGCCCTGTGGGAACCTCAGTCTTCTTCTCAGCACCTCTCCTGGCAACTAGACCCTCCCACAGTGCCAGGTTGCTACAACTTGACCCAAAAATGAAGCTGTCCTTCTTGCATGCAGCCAGGCAGAACTGCAAGATCCAACCTCATGGCCAGGCTGGGCCTTGTTGCTCTTCCCTGGCCATCACGAGGGCTCTATTTTAAATCATGAGGGTGGTCCCCATAGGACAGCTGAAGCAAGTGCTTAAAACACAAGGCTTCTCTTTTCTTCTCCCCCTCCATCTCTTCCTCACTCAACCAGGCTCCTAGACCCCACTTGCTGTCTACCTTAGGTGATAGCAGAGAACTGCCTCTGAGTCTTCAACCATGGAGAACCAAGGGGTGAGGAGAGGCCTCATCACAGTGAAAGCATCCCAGAGGAAGGGCCTGGGCAAGGCACTGACATATGGTTACACAGACATGTGTGTTGGGACAAGAGCTCTTAAAGGTGTGTGATGGTGTGTGTGTGTGTGTGTGTGTACACACACATACTTTATTCTGGGATAGATTTTTATTGAGCATGTACCATGTCCATAGTGCCATACTAAGTGCTATAAGAAACAAAAGAAGTCTACCCATGGTCTGTGCTCCTGAAGATCTAAAAATGCAGTTGGAAAATTACTAATTTATTTACTAGGCCTTACCACGTGTCAGGTACTGTTCTCAATACCTTATAATTTTCTAACTCATTTAGTCTTCACAACTATTTCATGAAGTGATTACAAGGTAGTACCAATCATCATTGTTCCAATTCTAAAGATGAGGAAAATGAGGCGTGGGGAGGCTGAGTCATTTGTCCCAGGTTACAGCTAGTGAGAAACAGAGCTAGGGTTCAAATCCAGGTGGCTGACACCAGAAGGTGTGCCAGTCACCCCACTACACCTCAGATTTGACTGGATTGGGAAGTTCATTAGAGCTTGAATTTTTTTTTTTTTTAATTGTGATTTGGGTGAAAATGTGCAGAGCAAATTCTTTTTCCATACAACAGTTCATATACATTTGGTCTCATGACATTGACTGTAATTTCCAACAGTGTAAACAGCTCTCTTCCCACTTCCTCCCCATAGCTACCTTTTCTCTGTGGCCTTCCCTCCTATGCACTCCAGTCCCTGAGCTGTCTCCCTATGCAAACACTGCCTTTCTGTTCTCCCAGGACTGATCAATCGCTCTAAGGAGTATACCTACCTGATGTAAATGTTCACCCCATACACCTGTCTATTGTTTGGCTGGAAGCCACAGGAGTGAGTTCAGTTCCAGACCTGAAGGGTGGCTAAGGGCCATAGCCTCAGGGGTCTCACCAGGCTCTATCAGCCCAGCAAACCTGTGGGTTTTTTTTTTTTTTTTTTTTTTTTATGATTTTGAGTTTTGTTCAATATTTTTTCTCCCCTCTATCCAAGATCTCCTGCACCGATCCCCCTCCAAGTAGTTGACAGTAGTAGCCGGGCACCATCCAGTTCTGGTCTCATGGTCATATAGGCTGAGGATCACATGGTCTGTCAGTCCTTTGGACTGATTGTTTCCATGTGTCTTTGATTTTCTTCATTCTTATTTGGAGAGCTTGAATTTTAAAGCACTTGGTTTGTGGAAGGCTGAGGGCTAGGGCAGGAGCCCTAACTCCATTTTGAGTCTTAACATAAATTGAGATATCATTTGTGTTCTTTCTGACCATTAAACCAGCAATATGTCTATGCTTAGACAAGTCTAGCGCAAAACCAGGGAGTGGCAGTTTGCCCTCAGGAAGAGTGTAGTTGAAAGTAGGTTAACTATTACAATGTTCACACAAAGAACGAAGGAACTTTCCCAGGCATGTCCTTCATAATTTACTGAAAGTAATTGCGTATTATCTAAGTCAAAGTTGGGGTCCTGGTGACGATGACTCAGTACTGCTTGGTCATGAGTCACAGCCCAAGCACTACGCAGCCAGGTGGTAGAAGCCCCAGAACCAAAGCTGTAAGCTTTTTAACCTGCAGTTGGGTATGTATCCTAATCTCGGTCCTTTCCCTGCTGCTACAGTCCTGGCCGCGACAGTGGTGGAGTGACCTGCCACCAATCATGACCAGTGATGATTGCTTTTGTTCTCTATCTTATGTATGAAATCCAGGCCTGCGAGTCAGGGGACCCCATCAGCCTCATGCTGACAGTTTCCCTCATCCACACACAGGTGATTATGTGTGTTCTGTCTTTGTCCTGTTTAAGGCTTAATAAAAGGATCTTTAGAGACTATGGAAAAGAGTTCTGGTGGCATACTGGTTAAAGCATTCCACTGCTAATGAAAATGGCAGCGGTTCAAACCCTACAGGCCCTCAGTAGGAGAAAGATGAGGCAGTCTGTTCCCATAAAGATTTACAACCTTGGAAACCCTATTGGGCAGTTCTACTCTGTCCTAAACGGTTGCTGTGAGTCAGAGTCAACTTGATGGTAGTAGATTTGGTTTCTTGGTTATAGAATATGTTTGAATCTGGGATCTTTTTATCCCAGCACAGTAGACACTGTCTAAAGCCCCTTTCTCCTCCTGGGAGTTCTTCATTCTTATTTGGAGAGCTTGAATTTTAAACAAGTAATAAGCTTGTTTTTTTATAATAGAATCATGGGCTCTCACATTTTAAAGGAACTCAAAGATAGGGGATAATAACTCAGCCATTCTCTGGAAGTTCATGTCCAAATCAGTGTGGTCCTCTTCAACTCTGGAAGGCTAAGCAGTGATGCTGTTGTGGTTCAAATGTTCTTGGCTCTCCAGTTTTGGAATTGCTTCCAGGGACAGTTTTTGAGCAAGATGCAAATCAATCTCCAGGGAGTCTCACTTTCTTCCTTCCTCCCTGCTCCCTTCCTCAACCCCTTCCTCCCTTTTTTCCTTCCTTCCTCTCTCTTTTTCTTTCTTTCTTCCTTTCTAACCCCACATATTATTATCTATCTGTGGTGGTTATGTTTGTGTGTCAACTTGGCTGGGCCTGGTTGAGTGGCTGGGCAGCTGGTGGTAGTTATTCCCCATGATGAGACTGGCAATCAAGTCCATGATGGGATCTACCACAAGCAGCTGAGTAGCTGCCTTTGGGATGTGGTCTGCTTCCTGTATTTAAGGAGAAGCCTTGGGAATGGTCTCTAGCCTATGGCACGCTTGGACCCTGCATGTAGCCGTGTCGTTGCTCAGCAGCCTGCTATGCTCTGCCGACCTTGGGACTTACAATGGACTTAAATTAATGGGCTGCCCTGTGGTTTGGTAACATCGGGACAGTGCCTTTTTACTTGTCAACCTCAGGCTTTTCAACCTCAGCAGCCAGCAGCTGTCTGAGTGAAGAAAAGCCTCTAGCTCCAGTGGGCCGGGAGCAGGAGGCAGAGCTGGACCCCAAGGTTGAGGGGCTTTTACCCAGCCCCTAGAGCCTGGCACTTTGAACTTGGACTTAAAGCCTCCAAACTGTAAGAATAAACTCCTGTTTGTTAAAGCCATCCCATCTGTGGTATATTTCTGTCAGAGCGGCACTAGGGAACCAGAACACTATTTCTATTCCACAAGTTATTTGCTGGATGTAACTCTGAATGCCTTTTAACTATTTCTAATGGTCAGATCTGCTCCAAACAACTCACAGCTTTCCCACCATTGAGCTCACTCACAAAAGAATGTGCCAGAGGCTCTAAAAGCTATTTCATGACAGAACTTAAAAAAACAAACAAAACCACCCGAGCAATGGCAGCTGCCTTGGGGAGCAGCGGTGCAGTGTCATCGCCTGTTGTAACTTTGGAAGGAGAGCACTCATTTGGATGTTCCAATTCTGCATGTTGTTACAAAAGTCCATCTCATTGCCTTGTGGTCATCTTCCGTCGACTAGGTTGTAGCTGTGGAGAGCAGGTGTCTCCTTTGTGGACTCGCCTTTCCCCAACACCTCGAACGATGTCTGACCCAGAGAAGTGCTCAATGAATGCTTGTTGAATGAATGAATTGAATGATATGCTGAGTAGAAGCAGAAGCTATAACCAGTAATGGAAGACTGTGGGCAGTATACACCCCTAAAGTATCCTCAGAACTTAGAGATACTCACCTTCCCAGAGAAATGAAAATGAACACACACAACCAGGTGCGGAAGTATTTCCTCTTGAAACTGGTTTGTAAATGTGTTGCAGAAGATGACTTGGGACACCCTCTTGACCATTGAAAGATGTAGAGTCAGGTCTGGAACTAAAAGTTCTTTACAAGTGAATTAATGGTTTGTCCCTTGGCTAAGGAGCCCTTGGGTGGGGCATGTGGTTAACACACTTGGCTGTTGATTGAAAGGTTGGTGGTTTGAGTCTACATGGAGGCACATCTGAAGAAGGCCTGCTTTCAAAACAACAGCCATTAAAATCTCAGAATGATCGAATATTTTGATGAAAGATTCCATAGAAGAATCCTGGTCAAAAAGAGGAATGTGTAGAACAGAATTTCAAATTCTCATGGACTCTAGAGTCTCTGGAGTCAGGGAGGGTGGATGACCTCCTGGTACTATTGTCCTGAGATCATCTTTAAACCTTAAACTGAAAATATCCCCTGAAGCCATCTTAAAACTACAATATGCCCACAGCCATCGAGTTGATTCTGGCTTTATAGCAACCCCCTTTGGGTTTCCAAGGTGGTAAATCTTTACAGAAGTAAATTGGCCTGTCTTCCTTGGAGTGGCTGGTGGGTTTGAACCGCCAGCCTTCTGGTCAGCAGTCAATTGCCTTAGGCACTGCACCACCAGAGCTCCCTAAATAGTTTAGCTTAACTATGGAGCATAGTTCTTTTCTACTCTGACACACATGGGGTCGCAAGGACTTGGAATCATTGGCTACTGGGTTTTTTTTTCTGATTTGGGTGAATGTTCACAGAGCAAATTCATTTTCCATACAGCAGTTCATACACATTATATTTCATAACACTGACTGCAATATCCCACAATGTAATAGTTCTCTTCCCACTTCCTCCCCATAGTTACTTCTTCCCTGTGTCCTTCCCTCCCACGCGCTCCTCCCTAGTCCCCCAGCTGTCGTGAGTTCAATTCCAGACCTGAAGGATAACTAGGGGCCATAGTCTCAGGAGATGGCTACTGATTTTGAATGTGCTAAAGGAAGAATGGCCGATGATGGTCTGGGGGCGGGCCATACCTGGACCCAACCTGGAAATGGAAAAAGGGGGTATGAAGAGCAAAAACAGGCTGATCTCCAGGGACAGATCCCAGGGAAAGGGTGCCCTGAGCGGTGTTCCCAGGAGTGGAAGCCATCCCTGCAGAGGGTAACAGAAGCCTAAACCGCCCGCGCATCCCTAATGCCACCAGCATTTTAAATCCCTGACCTCTGATTCCACACTCCCTAAGGGACCTTCACACAACAGTTGGATTTTCCATGAGGCTTTCCAAGAATGTGCAGTTGGAATGCCGGTTGATGGTTGATGGGTCTCCAGTGAATTTGATGAATGTGGGTGGATGCCTCCTCTTCTGGTCAATTCCAGATGCACTGACAATAACCCGCTTCTGGGTTTGTGTGGTCCAGATGGATCTTGGGCTGTCCTCTCCCTTTGGAGTCTACAAGGCTTTAACCAAGACAGTAACATGAGAGATGATAATAGCTGACAACCACTGAACTCTTACTGTACACCGGGCATTGTTCTAAGCCCTTTTTATGTATTAAGGCATTTAATCATCACATCGAACCCTATTGGGTAAATACTATTAATACTTCCTCATCTTATGAATGAGGCATAGCTTATTCAAGGCCACACAGCTAATAAATGGCAGAGCCAGGATGTGAACTCAGGAAATCTGACTCCAGAGCCCACATTCTTCTATTTGTTTGTTTTTGGTGAATGTATACTTAACAAAATATACACCCATTCAACATTTTCTGCATGTCCAGTTCAATGATGTTGGTTACACTCCTTGCATTGTGTCACCATTCTACGTCTACCCACATTGTTTCACACAATTAACTCAGACTCTGGCCTCTAAACTTCCCTGTGTTTTAGAGTTACAATTGTCAATTTGATCTCACATAGATAATTTTTCAAAAGAGTGAACTGCTCAAGGCAAACATTCCTTACTAGTTGAGATAAACTGTTGTTTAGTTTAACCGATGACTTCCTAGGATAGTTTTCAGTTCAAGGCTTAAAGATTATCTCAGGGCAATTGATCTGGAGATTCAATGTGTCCAGTAAGTCTGGTTTCTATAAGATTTCTAAAATTCTGTTCTACATTTTTCCTCCCTTTGATCAGGATCCACCTATTGGGTCCTCACCGCCCCCCACACACAAAAACTCACTGTCAATGAGTCAATTCTGACTCATAGCGACCCCCTTTGGGTTTCTGAGGCAGTAAATCTTTATGGAAGTTAATTACCCAGTCTTCCTTCCATGGAGTGGCTGGTGAGTTTAAACTGCCAATCTTCTGGTTAGCAGTCAAGTGCCTTAGGCACTACGCCACCAGAGCTCCTTACTGCGTCCTTGATCATGTTAAAAATAATCAAAACTCAACAAAATTTGAACATGTTGTTGTTGTTAGCTGCCATTGAGTCATCACCAACTCATAGAGACCCTATGCATACCAGAATGAAACACTGCCCAGTCCTGAGACAGCTCCACAATTCTTGCTACACTTGAGCCCATTGCCCCCGCCACCGTGTCAATCCACCTCGTTGAGGGCCTTCCCTCTTTTGTTGACCCTCCACCTTACCAAGCATGACATCTTTCTCCAGGGAATGGTCCCTTCTGACAATATGACCAAAGTATGTGAGACGAAGTCTGGCCATTCTCGTTTCCGAGGAGCATTCTGGCTGGACTTCTTCCAGGACAGATTTGTTAGTTCTTTTAGCAGTCCACAGTACTTACTTTCAGCACTCTTTGCCAACACCACAGTTCAAAACCATCAACTCTTCTTCGGTCTTCCTTATTCATTGTCCAGCTCTCACATGCATATGAGGTGAATGAAAATACCATGGCTTGTGTCAGGCGCACCTTAGTCTTCAAGGAGGCATCTTTGCTCTTCAACACTTGAAAGAGGTCCTTTGTAGCTGATTTGCCCAGTGCTATATGCCGTCTGATGTCCTGACTACTGTTTCCATTGGCATCGATTGTAGAACTAAGCAACGTGAAGTCTTTGACAGTTTCAATCTTTTCTCCATTTATTGTAATGCTGCTTATAGGTCCAGTTGTGAGGATGTTTGTTTTCTTTATATTGCGATGTAATCCATACTGCAGACTATATTCTTCAATCTTCATCAGTCAGTGCTTCAAGTCATCCTCACTTTCAGCAAGCAAAGTTGTTTCGTCAGCTTATCGCAGGTTGTTAATGAGTCTTCTTCCAATCCTGATACCATGTTCTTCTTCATATAGTTCAGCTTCTTGGATTTTTTGCTCAGCATACAGATTGAATAAGTATGGTGAAAGGATACAACCCTGACACATGCCCTTCTTGATTTTAAACCATGCAGTGTCCCCTTGTTCTGTTTGAACAACAGCCTCCTGGTCTATATACAGGTTCCTCATGAATACAATTAAGTGTTCTGGAATTGCGATTCTTCTCAATGTTATCCACAATTTGTTATGATCCACACAATCAAATGCTTTTGCATAGTCAATAAAACACAAGTTAACATCTTTCTGGTATTCTTTACTTTGAGCCAAGATCCATCTGACATCAGCAATGATATCCCTCATTCCATGTTCTCTTCTGAATCCAGCCTGCACCTCTGGAAGTCCTCTGTCAACATACTACTACAACTGTTTTTAAATTATCTTCAGTAAGATTTTACTTACATGCAATATGAATGATATTGTTTGATAATTTCCACATTCTGTGGGATCACTTTTCTTTGGAATGGGTACAAATATGGATCTCTTCCAGTCAGTTGGCCAGGTAGCTGTCTTCCAAATCTCTTGGCATAACCTAGTGAGTGTCTCCAGTGGAGCATCCATATGTTGAAACATCTCAATGGATATTCCATCAATTCCTGGAGCCTTATTCCTCCCCAATCCCCTCAGCATAGCTTTGACCTCTTCTCTCAGTACCATTGGTTCTTGAACATACGCTACCTCCTGGAATGGATGAAGATTGACTAGTTCTTTTTGGTACAATGACTCTGTGTATTCCTTCCATCTTCTTTTGATGCTTCCTGCATCATTCAGTATTTTGCCCATAGAATCTTTCAATATTGCAGCTCAAGGCTTAATTTTTTTCCTCAGTTCTTTCAGCTTGAGAGATGCCGAGCATCTTCCTCCCTTTTGGTTTTCTAACTCCAGGTCTTTGCACACTTCATTACAGTAATTGACTTTGTCTGTTCGAACTGCTCTTTGAAATCTTCCCTTCAGCTCTTTTATCTTGTCATTTCTTCTATTTGCTTTAGCTGCTCTCCACTCAAGGGCAAGTTTCAGAGTCTCTTCTGACATCCACTTTGGTCTTTTCTTTCTTTCTTGTATTTTTAATGACCTCTTGTTTTCAAATTTGAACATAAGAATTATCAATTATTCTGTATGTACATAGGGACACTATTTTGAGTCCAGAAAAAGCAAATAGCTCAAAGAAATTAGGTACCATGAGGCTTATAAAGGGAAGAGGAGGGAGAAATAGGGAAGTCGACCATTGGAGAAACTTAACATGATTATTTGAAACCTGCCTTTCCTTTTATGGAGATCAACTGATATCAGGTCACAAGAAGGCCACTGACTCTCCACCCAGCTGTATCTTTTGAAATGTAAATGTATGAGCTTAGGTGTCCTAATGATGTAGTGGTTAAAGTGCTCATCTGTTAACCAGGACATCAGTGATTCAAAACCACCGGCCACTGTGAAGGAGAAAGATGAGGCAGTCTGCTTCCATAAAGATTTACAGCCTTGAAAACCCTATGGGGCAATTCTACTCTTTCCTGTAGAGTTGCTATGAGTAGAAATTGACTCAATGGAAGTGGGTTTTGGTTTTGGTTTTGGTTTTGGAATCCTCGCTTGAACCAGGGAAGAAAAGATTTGCAACTTTGAGTGAAAGAAAAGCTGCTGGCAGGATTGTTTTGTCAGGAGTTTCTGCACAGTGAACACTGGTTTCGTGGTAAGAAATCTTTAAATCAAAATAAAGGTCTGTTATTAATTCTTCCCTTTGACAAACAAAACATTTGGTAATGATAGCCAAGCACTGTCCTGTTCTGTTGGTCTCATGCAAAGCCCACATTCTGCAGTTTTGTTTTTCAGATGCTACATTTTTAACTACAGCTGGTCAATGAAGAAGAATTGATGCCTTTGAGTTATGGTGTGTTAGTGAAGAATATTGAAAATACTATGGTCGGCCAGAAGAAGGAATGAATCTGCCTTGGAAGAAGTACAGCCAGAATGCTCCTTAGCAGCGAGACTGTCTCATGTATTTTGAACATGTTATAAGGAGGGACCAGTCCCTGGAGAAGGAGGAAGAACCTTAATGACATGGATTGATACAGTGCCTGCAACAATGAGCCCAAAGACAGCAACAACAACACAGCGTAGGAGCAGGCACTGTGTCATTCTGCTGTGCACAGGGTCGCTGTGAGTCACAACCCATTTGACAGCACCTAACAACAACAATGGTGAAGCAGAGACATGGCAAGATGATAGCTGAGCAAG
>NW_006922088.1:635504-639246 GCF_000298275.1 Orycteropus afer afer | reverse complement strand
CGTTGATCGCCTGTGCCTAAGGAAATAGCAGGAATGTTTTTTGTTTCATTCAGTTCTTAAGGAACTGAGCTTATTGTATTTACTCATCTGTCTCCAACTGGGGTCCTATGTGTTTACTCATCTGTCTCCAACTGGGGTCCTAATAGTCTTAATCGGGGTGGGGAAATAGTTGAGGGTAATTATGTGTACTTATTTATTCCCAGCCAGGATCCTATCTGTTCTAATTATCTGTCTTAACCAGGGTGGGGGAAATAGTCAAGTTTTGACTTTACTGAGTTTCAGTACTGCATACCTGGGAGAGGCCGGAGCCAGCATGGTCTGCTCAGGAAGCCTATGCATAAACCAGCCTGGCTGCAGCAAGACTCTTCTCACAGGATTTAGATTTATAAAACCAAAAACAAACAGATCCACTACCATGGAGTCAATTCCCACTCACAGTGACCCTATAGGACAGAGTAGAACTGCCCTGCAGTGTTTTCAAAGCTGTGAATCTTTATAGACGCCAACTGCCACATCTTTCTCTCACTGAGCAGCTCATGGGTTTGAACCACTGACCTTTTGGTTAGCAGCTGAATTCTTTAACCACTGCACTACCAGAGCTCCTTTAGACTCACAAAGGGAGGTTGAAATCAGACAGAGAAAACTCCAGTTCTGACGTGGAGGGGTGGGTGGGAATTGTTGAAGGACTTTGAGAACATTGGTGGCTTGATCCAAGCAGCAGTGTAGAGAGATTAATCTGGCAGGAGTGTGTGCAGGATGGCAGAGCCATCCCAGTCAGCAAGGGCTGGGGCAGTACCCACGGCCAGGGAAACACGAGCCTGCGAGAGAACTGGGAGGGACGAGGCAGCCTGTGTGCAGAGAGCTGGTGGGAGAGGGAGGAGAGACGTCAGACATCAAAGGGGACTCCAGAGTTTCCAGCTGGAGTGACTAGGATAATTACGACAGCACTGACAAACAGGAAGTGGGTTTTGGTTATATTGAATTTGAGGTGACAGCAGGGCATCCAAATGGAAACATCCAGAAGGCTGCTGGAAACGTATGCTCGCGGAGCTGTGAAAAGTCAGGGTTAGAGAGAAACGTTGGAAAAATCTATAAAGAAAACAAAGAAGAGTTTGTAAACGGGATCATCCCCTCTAGTTCCCACTCACTCCGCCCCTAGTCCCCATTTGCCCCGCCCCTAGTGCCTACTCCAGCTCCGGTTGCCCTGTGGCCCATATCTGGCCAAGTGTTTCCAGCTTCCCATCAGGAAATGAAACTCCAGTGCTTCCACTTTGTGGAGGGCTGAGCCCCTGCCTAATCTGATTCTCTTCCGTGGGAAAAGACAAAGTAGCATTTTTCCATACCAAGCATTTTATAAGACTTGTTGGTTAGAAGGCTTTGGGTCACAAGGAACCAAAACACCATCACGGTAAAAGTGCATTCTGACATCCCAGCAGGGTTTGATGAGGAATGGTATTTCTCTCGTCTCAAACTAGTTTATTAATTGCAAAAGGATATATAATAACCAAATGTGGAGAAACTGGACATTTTTAAATGATTAAAGCTAACAACAGCTTGGGGGGGCAAAAAGTCATCAGGGTTATCTCCAATGTGGATACACAGAGGACATCAGGCTACTTACATAATAGTCCAGCCCAGAGTGCGTCACCTGAATCTAATCACGAGGAAACATCAACCACACCCAAATTGAAGGACATTCTGTGAAATAACTGGCCTGTTAAAAAATGTCATGAAAGACACAAAGGCACTCATACAAAAAGAGCCTGAGACACGTTACAGATTAAAGGAGAGGAAATAAATAGGACAAAAGCAACAACTTGACTTGAGCTGGCTTCAGCCATGAGGTATCTGTTGTGTCCCAGAGTAGCCAGTCCAGGGCAGGGCAGGTGTCAGGTGAGTCAGGTTCTTCTCATCTCCTTCCTGTCATCATCAGTACAGACTGCATCCTTGGCTGGCCCCACTGTTCACTCACGTCCAAACCTGAGCTGCTGGTGGGCAGAAAGAGGGATTCTCTCTCCTGTGGCCCTGTCAGGAGCAAGACCAGCCTCTCCACCCTTGTCCTTGATATCAGTCTCCCTTTCTACTCAACTCTCTTGCTCCTGAAGTTAACGTCCATGCTAGAGGAAGAAGACTCCAGGTTGAAATATGTTCTATAGTTGTTGTTGTTGTTATGTGCTGTTGAGTCGGACCCGACTCATAGCGACCCCTCCTTGGGTTTCCTAGGCGGTGTCACTACGGAAGTAGATCGCCCAACCTTCCTTCCGAGGAGTGGCGGCGGGTGGGTTTGAACCACCAGACTTCTGTTACCAGTCAAGTGCCTTAGGCACTACGCTACCAGAGCTCCCATGTTCCATAGAGACCCTCTCATTAAGCCTTAAATAGGACAAAGACCAAAACCAAGACTATCATCTGGATGAGGAAAACTGTCAGCATGTACCCATTACAGAGGCCTATGGAATCCCTGAATTGCAGTATAAAAAACAAAACAAAACAAAAACCAGTGTCCATTATATATGATAGAGAACAAAGGACATCATCTCAAAATCATGATTGGTGGTAGGTCAATTCATCACTGCTGCAGGTGGGACTGCAGAATTGGGGAAAAGACATAAGGTACATAATTACAAGTCAGAAGAGGTTACAAGATTGGTTCTCAGGTTTTGATTCCCTTGCTGATTGGTGGTTGGGGTGTTACTCATGATCATGTGACCCTGAGTCAGAGTCAGCAGGACCCCAACCTTGAACTTAAATTAGACAACATGCGTCTGCCTGGCTATTTTTTGGTAAATAATTAAGGACACGCACTGGTGAGTTCCCTAGTTCTTTGTGTGAGCATCCTTCTGCATGATCTACTTTGAAGGACATTCTTTCTGAGGGCAAACTGCCCCTCCCTGGGCTTGCCATGGACTTGTCTAAGCACAGCCACATTGCTGGCTTAATGGTCACCCAGCATTGAGGAAGTAACCTAAAGAACTCAAACGGCATCTGAACTTATGTCAAGACTCAAAATGGAGTTGGTGTTCCTGCAGTAGACTGCAGCCTTCCACAAACCAAGTGCTTTACAACTGAGGTTTGAATACGTCTCTTTCTCTTTGGCGTCATCATCACTTTTCATCATCAGTCTTCGACCTCGACTGGATCAGTCTCATCAGCATAAAAACATGCTGTGATATCTTTCGAGTGCTTTTGGTAAGATGGGTGACCACCTGCTCTGTTGTTGATTTCGTTTTTGCTGTTATCGGTGTGGGCCTTTGAAGAGACCCCATTGGATGTAACTCTTACTGAAGCATATTGCCAGGCCTGTTTCTTCCGCAGTGCCACTAGGTGGGTTTGAACTGCAAACCTTCTGGTTACCTGCTGAGCACAAACCATTTGTACCACCCAGGGATCTTGTGGCAATATGTTTTATCCTCAAACAAACAAAGCATCCTCCTCTAGCTTCCACTCGGATTCTCTGATGCCTTTAGAGGAAAAACCCATTAATGGTGACTCCATTTCTTACCCCCTTCTCCTCTGCATCGGTCTTTCTAATCCACTCCAATCAGGATCTTGTTCTCCTCACTGCACTGAAGCCACACCCCCCAGCCTGCCAAAGCCAAGTTCAATTCTCAATCCTCATTAAAACTGCCCAGAGCAAACGCGGGTCCCTGCCCAGTGCACAGTCAGGCCAAAGTAGTTAACACACCGAGATTGAGAGGAGAGAAAATTATTTATTGCAAAGCAGCAGTGCAAGGAGTTAGGG
>NW_006922088.1:630820-631893 GCF_000298275.1 Orycteropus afer afer | reverse complement strand
CAGTTCAAACCCACCAGCTGCTCTGTAGAAAGAAGATGGGGCAATCTACTTCTGTAAAGATTTACCACCTCAGAAACCCAAAGGGGCACTATGAGTCAGAATCAACTCAATGGCAGTGAGTTTTTTCTTTTTAGGCTCTCACGAGCTGAAGCTGCCTGAGGGTGGGAAGGAAGAGGGCAGAGGAAAAGTGCTGACCAGGTAGGTAGCCTGTCCTCCTTCAGGTCCTTGTTCTCAAATGCAACTCAAGTGGTTGGTGGGTCAGGACCAGAAGCTAACTAAACTGTCCACACAGGCTTTGGGAGACATGACCGAGTACTGGCTTTTCAATACAGGAGCCCCGAATGGCGAGGAGGTTACCATCCTGCACTGGCTGTGTGGGCAGGGCGCCTGACTTCTCAGGCACTGGAAGGACAGGAGCTTAGGCCCCCAAAGTGGCTTAGGTATGTGACATCAGTCAGTAGGAGCTGATCTAGAGACCCAGACTCTGATGTAAGATGCCCCGTGGTGACTGCCTGTGACAGACTGGCTTACAGGCACACGTGGAGCACCCTTTTTGTTGGTGGCATTTGTAGGTGCTGTCGAGTCAGCTCTCACGCATAGTGACCCCGTGTACAACACAACAAAACACCGCCCGGTCCTGCGCCAGCCTCACCATCCCTGCTACACCTGAGCCCATCCTTGCAGCCACTGTGTCAGTCCACCTTGTTGAGGGCCTTCCCCTTTTTTGCTGACCCTCCACTTTACCAAGCACGACATCCTTCTCCAGGGACTGGTCCCTTCTGACAACATGACCAAAGTTGGTGAGACAAAGTCTGGCCATTTTTGCTTCTAAGGAGTCTTCTGGCTGCACTTCCTCCAGGATAGATTTGTTAGTTCTCCTGGCAGTCCCTGGTATTTTCAGTGTTCTTCACCAACACCACAACTCAAATGCGTCAACCCTTCTTTGGTCTTCCTTATTCCTTGCCCAGCTTTCACACGCACATGAGGCAATTGAAAACACTATGGCTTGGGTCAGGCGCACATTATTCTTCAAAGAGACATATTTGCTCTTCAATAATCTAAAGAGGTCTTTT
>NW_006922088.1:626923-629815 GCF_000298275.1 Orycteropus afer afer | reverse complement strand
GTCACACGTCTTGTGTGTGTGTGAGTCTTTGAGATAGAGAGTTTCCAACATCCTGAGCATCAGTAAGTTGTTCTGGACAACTGTTAAGTTGAGAGACTATTATTCCCACTGGACAGATAAAGGTCACCAGGATGACTGAGCCAGAGCTGGCACACCAGGACGCCAGGCACCCCATTCCCACTCAGCCTTCCCCCTACCACACTGCTTCCTGTCTACTGACCCCTCGGGGTACTTACATTGTGTGTCCTGGGTTTTCCAGGACAGTCCCATTTTTAATATCATACTGTCTTCATAAACTCAGTCCTACCTGTCAGACTACAGGTCTTGGTTTTGCGCTCAAAATATGTGGGGATGAGGAGTATTCTGGAGTTGGAGGATCTGGGTTCTATTCTGGAAACATCCAGTGATGAGGCCTTGTTTATGGTTGAAGAAGAGCGTTGGGACCTGGCCCCAGCTGACCTCCACTGTGCTGACTGTGCCCTGTCCACCAGGGTCTGTGATCTAAGCTCTTCTTAGAACTTAGGGCCAGGAATTACCCTGGGTTTCCATGTTGACCAGTCATGAGGACACCAAGGTCATAGTTAGTCAGCAAAGCCAGACTGAGGCCTCCTCCACCCTTCTGCCTCTCCCTCCCTCTAGGGGTATTCTGTCATCCCTTCACTTCCTGCCAAACGCAGGGGTAGTGGGTGGTACACACTGCACGGCAGAGGTAGAGAGAGACAGTCGCACAGCTGTAGGAAGGCTGGGCCTGAAACAACTCCCCTGTCAGGCCATTGCACCTACGGGACGCTGGCCTCTTGGGCAAGAGTTAGTTTTCTTTTTTTTCCCTAAATTATATTTATTCTGTTGTTGTTGAGAACATACAAAACAAACATACAACAATTCAAGGGTTTCCACATGTACAATCTAGTGACATCGATTGCATTGAGTTGTGCAACCATTCTTACGCTCCTGTTCTGAGTTGCTCCTTTCCCAGTGACATAAACTCACTGCCCCCTAAGGTTCCTCTCTAATCTTTGGAGTTGGTGTTGTCAGTTTGATCCCATATAGATCTTAAAAGAGCATGATGCTCCAGGCAGACATTTTTGTTTTACTAGTTGAGCTCAACTGCTGTTCAGTTTTAAGATGACCATAGGGGATATTTTTGGTTTAAGGTTTAAAGATTATTTCCAAGCAATAGTTTCAGGAGTTCATCAAGCCTCCATCACTCTAGAAAGTCTAGAGTCCCTGACAACTTAAAACTCTGTTCTGCAGACATATGTACACCCATGCTCATCGCAGCACTATTCACAACAGCAAAAAGATGGAAACAACCTAAGTGCCCATCAACAGAAGAATGGATAAACAAACTGTGGAACATATACACAGTGGAATATTATACAACACTAAAGAATAATGTAGAATCTGTGAAACACCACATAACATGGATGTGGTGGTTAAGTCTGTGTGTCAACTTGGCTGGACCTGGTTGAGTGGCTGGGCAGTTGGATGTAGTTACTCCCCATGGTGAGTTTGGTAATTAACTCCATGGTGGAATCTATTGGAGAAGCTGAGTAGCTGCTTTGGGTATGTGGTCTTCTTCCTGTACATAAGAAGGAGCTTTGGGACTGGTCTCCAGCCTATGGCACACTTGGACCTTGCATGTAGCTGTGTCATTGTTCAGCAGCCTGCCATGCTCTGCTGACCTTTGGACTTACAATAGACTTGAATTAATGGCCTGCTGTGTGGTTTGGTAACATCGGGACTGTGCCATTTTATTTGTCGACCTTGGGCTTGTTAGCCTCAGCAGCCAGTAGCTGTCTGAGTGAAGAGATGCTTCTTGCTTCAGCAGGCCAGGAACAAGAGACAAAACTGAAGCCTAAGGTCAAGGGGCTTTCACCCAGCCCCTAGAGCCTGGCACTTTGAACTCAGACTTCTAGCCTCCTGAACTGTAAAAGAATTAACTCCTGTTTGTTAAGGCTATCCCATTTGTGGTATAGGTAACCAGAACAGTGGATGAACTTGGAGGACATTCTGCTGAGTGAAATAAGTCAATCACAGAAGGAAAAATATTGTGTTAGTTCATTACTGTAAAAAGTCAAGGAAAGATTTATATATGGAAGGAAACTTTCTTTGTTGGTTACCAGGGTTGGAAAGGGAGGGGAGGGAACACTGCAAAAATAAAAAATAATAATAATAATAATAACTTAATCAATTACTATCACCCAGAGGTGATAGAATGATTTTTGTTTTGTTTTTCCTTGGTACTTTCTTGAGTATTTCCAGGTTTTCTGCATCAGCTATGTATTACTTTTACAACTAGGGAAATTATAATTATGGAATTATCATTTTTTTTTAAATTTCCTCCCCATAGTTACTCCTTCCCTGTGTCCTTCCCTCCATGCACTCCTGTCCCCTGAGCTGTCTCCCTGTGCATACACAGCCCTTCCATTCTCCCATGATTGTTCTCTCCAAGGAGTGTATCTATCTAATGTAAATGTGCAGCTCCTATGCCTGTCCTTTGTTTGGCTGGAAGCCACAGGAGTAGGTTCAGTTCTAGATCTGAAGGGCAGCTAGAGGCCATAGTCTCAGTGGTTCCATCAGGCTCTATCAGACCAGCAAACCTGGTTGTCCCCCTCCCTTTTTTTTTTTAATGATTTTGAATTTTGTTCTACATTGTTCTCCTTCTCTGTCCAGGATCTCCTACATAGATCCACCTCCAAGTGGTTGCCAGTGGTAGCCAGGCACCATCTAGTTCTTCTGGCCTCACAGTCATATAGGCTAAGGATTGCATGGTGTACCAGTCCCTTGGACTAATTGTTTCCATGTGTCTTTGGTTTTCTTCATTCTTCTTTGCTCTGGATGAGGAGAGACCCATTGTTGCATCTAGATGGAGATGGCTGCTTACAAGCT
>NW_006922088.1:601951-625089 GCF_000298275.1 Orycteropus afer afer | reverse complement strand
TTAACACATTATTAGCTCAATTAACTGGGGTGTCTCAGGAAACCATCACCCTAAACCTCCAAACGAGGAACCAAATCCCATCAGGTGTTTGGTAGTACCTAAGAAGCCTCATAAGGAGCTCTGGCAGCATAGTGCCTAAGGCACTTGACTGCTGACCAGAATAGCCACTCAGAAGGAAGATGGGGCAATCTACTTCCGTAGAGATACTGCCTTGGCAACCCAAGGGAGGGGTCGTTATGAGTAGGGTCCGACTTGACGGCACATAACAACAACAACGAGAAGCCTCAGCAGCTTCTCTCTCTCTCATTGTTGTAAATATATCTATCACACAGCTTTTGCCAATTCAGTTTTTTACAGATGTGTGAATATTGACAGAAATAATAATAATTGGCTGTGCAACCCTGCAAGATTTTCCCATCACCATGAACCCCTTTTGCCAGGAGTTAGTGTTATGGGGCTCTTTAGCTCTTTCTTGGGGAGGAGAGAGCCTCCTCCCAGGCCCATGAGATGACTGCCTGAAAACACTGCTCCCTGCCCCTCCTTCCACCTGCTCATTCCCACTTCTCCCCTCTGCTCACAGAGAACATCCTTTTCTCTGTTTGTCTGATTCCATGTTTCCCATCAAGACACGCAAAGCACCAAAAATCTCAGATTTGGAAAGATCTTCACGATTTTCCAGTCTTCAATTCACTACCACTTTCAAAGTGTCCATGGCAGTCACCCGCCACCTGATCAATTTCATATTTGTCTTCCAGTCAACTCACTTTCTCTTGAAATGCATGGTTTGATGTGCTAGCTAATATTTTCTTCTAACATCATTGTACTAAAAATCTATTTAAAAAAATTTAAAAAGAGCCCTGGTGGTATAACAGTTAAGTGCTAGGCTGCTAACTAAAAGGTTGATGGTTCGAATCCATCTAGTGGCTCTGGGCAGGTAAGACCAGGTTACCTGCTTCTGTACAGATTATAGCCAAGGAAACTGTGGGGCAGTCCTACTCTCACATGGGGTTGCTATGAGTCCAAAATCAAGTTCACGGCACCTAACAACAATAACAAAGACAATTAAAAAAAAAAGCATTCCTTCCTGAGCGGCCACCCTACCCACTTGGGTTCCCCTTCATTGGCTGAGCCAGAGGGAGGGCCCCTATGTGGGAACAACCTCAAGGGCTGTGACAGTCTTCCTTCCAGGCCTATAGGAAATGCCCACTTCTTTTTCCCCTTCGTATTTCCTCACCCAGTGAGTCAGAGCAAGGCTAGGAGGTTTTGAGTCTCAATTTTTCTATGCCTTTTTTTTCAAAAGGAGTTTCTAGTTCTATTATAATTTTAAAACATTTTAGTGTGAAATATATAGCACTGACTTCCTTCTTCATCTGACTTTGGACCAACCCCAGGGTTGAGTGAGTGGAGTCCAGCCCTGATTACTGCTGACCCACTGGGTTGATAGTCATGGCTGGGGCGCCGAGTGCTGGTTCGGGAGGGGATGGTGTGGGGGAGGGGAATATGAGAGGTGGGGGAGGCCGCTGCTGCCCTGCCCCTTGTCCATGTCATGGCTTTATCTCCAACCTGCAGAAGCAATTTTTCCAAGGGTTCTGAAGCCTTGGCTCTCATTCTGTTCACCCTCACTGGGCCTTGCCCGGGCTCCTTGCTCAGTTTGGAGCTGAGCCTGTGGAGTCTAGCTGCCTCGACTTGCCCTCTGCGGGAAGAGCAGGCAGGAAGTGTGGGCGCTGGCCAAGCTCAGTGTGCAGAAGGCGTTACAGACCTGGCAGCTGTTGGTCCAATTCCAGGCCCAGGTGGCTACAGGCTACAGATGGATGACTCAGGTAAACCGTGCTGGACAAACAAGCCAGTATTCTCAGCCCAGCAGGGAGATGCCTGTAATTAGGTCCGTGTTGTCATCGGCCCACCACCTCCTCAGGGTGGGTTGGCGAGGCCAGGCCAGGCCGAGGAGACAGCAGGAATGTGGTTATCTTAGTCTGTGTCTTGTTGTCCAAGGTGCTTCCTGACGCTTCTAAACTGGGCTTGGAGCTGAGCCGTAAGCCACCGGCACCTGCAGTCTGATGATATCATGAGGCCGCTGGGCTTCAAGAGCCCTGCCCAGAGCAGGGACAGTCCCGTGAAGGGTTTCTGGCACACGGCTCTTTCTCCTGAGCCCTGCTAGATTGGTCCCGTGCTCCGTGGCCTTGGAAGACTCCAGACTAGGCAAACTGGAGAAACGTGGCCTGAGAGATGACTGAGCTTAAGCCGGCAGAGTGCCTCAGGGCTTAGGTGTATGCAGCTGACGACTGGCAGACCTGCCCTACTTAAATAATATTAAAAAAATAACCAACTGCTACCGAGCACTTAGTATGTGCCGGGCACTGTTCTAAGTAAACACGGGCTTCCTTGTGCTTACTCACTGTTAGTACGTAAGTACAAGCAAGTGCGAGCTTACCTTGTTTATTGGGTCATCAGTCACTGACTATTATCCACATTTTACAGGTAACGAAACTGAGGCATTGAGTGGCTGGCAGAAAATGACCCATCTGGTTAACAATGAATTCTGGATTTAAACCCAGGCCACTGGGTCTGGAGTTCTCTTAGCCTCATTTGTGCTGTCACTGTGGCTGTGTTGCTGCAGAAAGAGGACTGGACAGGGAAACAGTGTCCCAGGCTTGGCTCAGCCACAGTCCCTCGTGGGGGCTTTGCTGTCTCTCCCCGACCCTGGACTTGAGGTTCCCCATTGGAGAACATGAGGGTTATGCCAAGTGGCTCTATCTCACATGGAACTTACGGGGCCATAAGCAGTTTACTATCAGCTACTGACCTAATGGGAGCTCTGGTAGCATAGTGGCTAAGGCATTTGACTGCTAACCAGAAGGCTGGCGGTTCAAACCCACCAGCCACTCCTCAGAAGGAAGATGGAGCAATCTATTTCCATAGTGATACTGCCTCGGAAACACGAGGGGTCACTGTGAGTCGGGTCCGACTCGATGGCACATAACAACAACAACAAACTGACCTAAAGTTTGGTGGTTGGAACCCAGCCAGGGGACATGCTTCTGTCAAGATGACAACCTACCAAACCCTGTGGAGCGGTTCTGCTGTAACACATGGGGTCACGGTGAGATGGGGGGGCGACTCAACAGTGCAAACTGCCTTGAGGAAAGGCCCCTCCCTACTCCTCCTCTGGACAGTACTACAGGGAAGTGTTTACTGATAGTCAAGGGCAGCTGCTGGGCCATTTGAGCAGTGATCATTCATGACCATGACCTGCTGCCTTTGACTAATAGCACCAAGCTGCTTCCCCACTCCACACCTCAGTTTCCCCACTCCATTCAGTGGCGATAATGACCTCTGCGTGCTGCCATGAGTCAGGACTAATTAGCATTAGTCACAGGTTTTAGAATCCTCAGAAGACAAGTCATCTACTTACTGGGCCTAGGTGGCACTGTGACCTTGAGGACACACTCCTCTGACCCGTGCCCCCATGATCACGTTCTCAAAGCTTCATTAGTGGCTTGCTTAACTCTGTGGGATGGCCCCTGGGTGACCCAGCCCTGAGTGTGGCTGCTGGGGCAGGCCTGAGGAACCAGAGGGCTGTCTCAGCACTTTCCCTGTGTGCGTCCGCGGCCCGTCTGCCCCTCAGGTTTCCTCTTTCACTGCAATTCCATTCACCCTGCTTCGCCCTCACCTCTAATCCTGGACACAGGATCCTAACCTTGACCTTAAATTTGGAGAGCTGTTTTTTCTTTTTTTTTTTGGGGGGGGGGGGGTCTGGCTCCTTTGTAAACATCCGTTCTTTCTCCTCCTGCCCAACTCTCTTGATACTTTTCAGCCTCTTTTTTCTCATTACTCTATGGGCTGGGTGGCACAGTGGTTAAAGTGCTTGGCTGCCAACTAAAAGTTGGGGGTTCAAACCTGCCAGCCACTCTGCAGGAATAAGATGTGGCAGTCTGCTTCTGTAAAGATCACCACCCTGGAAACCTTATGGGTGCAGGTCTACCCTCTCCTATAGGGTTGCTACGAGTAGGAATCAACTTGCCTGCAGTGGGTTGGGTTGGGTTTGGGTGTTGGCCAAAATCGGTTACAGAAGACAAGACCTGTAACAAAATAAGGACAAAGCGTGAAGTTGAAAATGAGAATCCGCCTTTTGAAAAAGTTCATGCTGCATCGTCTGCCACGGTTGACCTGATAAAGTCGGGTGTTACGGTGGCAGATTTGTCCCATGGGATTCACACTAGTGAGGAAGGCAGAGAAAGGTGGCACGTGGGCGGCACCTAGTGGCCCCAGCAGGTACTGCTGCTGTTGCAGCTTACCTTGAATCTCAAGTAGGCAGGCTACCGATGACTTCTGCAAGCTTACATTAGAGGGGACTTTCCAGTCAGTATCTGTAGCCACATTTCAGTTTCTATCCCATTTACCCTGCTTCATCCTTACCCCTAATCTTGGACACAGCATCTGCTTTCTTTGGATCTACAGAAGGGAGGCTCTCACCATGCTTTCACATCCAGTTTCTTTGAATATTGGACAGACCCGCTGAAGCTCACGGACAGCCAGGATGGTGACAGGCTGGCGTCAGCAGACACAGCAGGCCTGCTACCAGAGCAAAGGGGTGACAAATGGCGCAGCCCACACCTAGACTGGACGGAGGAAGGAGAAAGAATTCAAGTGGTGGTCCAGGCCTGTCCACACACGTGGCTGGTGGCAGGAGTGGCCTTCTTTTTTCAACCATGAGGAGACTTGGCTAAGAAGCGTTAACTATGGATTGAAGGAGTGAAGGTGGATTGAAGGTAACTGGAAGGAATGGTGGGAGGCCAGACTCCATTTCTACTGTGATTCACTGTATGATTTCATGTCCATCGTATAAACTGAAAATGAAACCTGGTGCCCAGTATAAGCTAGTAAGCTACAAGAGTGATACTGAACTTTTTTGCATTTACCCAGACTAGGCAACATAGTGCCTAAGGCACTTGACTGCTAACCAGAAGGCTGGCAGTTCAAACCCACCAGCCACTCCTCGAAAGGAAGGTTGGGCAATCTACTTCTGTAGTGATACTGCCTCAGAAACCCAAGGAGGGGTCGCTATGAGTCCGGTCCGACTTGCGGCACACAACAAACAACAATCTTGGTTATCTAGAAGTTCTGGTGGTACAGTGCTTAAGCCATTTGGCTAATCAAAAGGCCAGTGGTTCAAACCCACCAGCCACTCTGTGGAAGAAACATGAGGCAGTTCGCTTACGTGAAGATTTACAGCTTTGGAAACCTGGTGCGGGTTGCTGTGAGTTGGAACGGACTCCAATGGCAGCGAGTTTTTTTGGTTTGCTTCTCTATCTAGTGTTGCTGTAACAGAAATAAAAGTGGGTGGCTTTTAACAAACAAACGTATTCTTGAACGGTTCATGAGGCTAGAAGCCGTAATTCAGGGCACCAGTTCTAGGGGAAGGCTTGGGAAAGCCTTTGTCTCCTTCCGTTATCTGTGGGCCTGGGCTCCCCTGAAGGTCTCCGTGCATGTGTCCTGGGTCCAAAGGACACACTCTGCAGCCGGCTCTCCTTTCCCGGTGGCACCTAGGCCCCACCTTCCTTCTGCTTCCTTTGTCTCTTTTCCCTCTTGTGAGATGAAATGTCATCACAGGGAAACCCCTTACAGTGGGTCAGGGCTGTGGCCAAACCACCGAGAATCATAGCACAGCCAAGTTGACACATATTTTGGGGGACATATTTCAGTCCGTCTACCTTATCTCAAAGGCATACAGAAAGAACCACTGACACAGGAAACAAGAACTCTGAGATCTTGGGAAAGGAGGAAGCACAGGGTTATTGGAAATCTTTGCTAGGTCAGCCCCAGGGTTACAGGTGAGGAGAGACAACGCAGGGACACCCAGAGTAGCAGGCCGGAAGAGCAGGAGAAAGGGGATTAAAAGCCAGGAAGCCAGACAGAGGAACAGTCAGCCACAGGGACCCAGGTGGGGGGGATACGAGAGGTCTCCAACAGCAGGACAAACTTGTCGGTTTGTCCTACTGTGGTGACATGTAGATGTGAGTTTTGAGGCTGAGCCTCTGGTGTTTAAAACCCAGCGAGATGCACCTGGTGCATGGTAACAGCCCAGCTTACAGACTGAGACAGACGAGGAAGAAGGAAGAGGCCGTCCACTTCTGAAAGAATTGGCCTGGGAAAACCTTATGAATAGCAAAGAAACACTGTTTGGTACATTACCGCACACCTTTAGGAAAATAGGGTTATTGGAAATCTATCCTAGGTCACAGGCTTTAGTCTTTTGAGTTGGCTCCAATGCAAAGCTATCATACATACAACAGAACGAAACACTGCCCAGTCCTATGTCAGCCTCACAACTGTTGCTATGTCTGAGTTCATTGTTGTAGCCACTTACAAAGAGTAAGGAGACTTCTTTTTTATTTTTTTATTCATTGTACAAATAGTACTGACAATAAAAAAAAATCCAAAGAAAACTATCTTCATTTGAATACAGAATGTTTTCATTTTCTTGAGTCTGTTAAATAAACCAACCAGAGTAGAGATATGCCTTGACATTGTTTTTCACATGGATCACAAAACACCTTTCCAGTTACAGAATCACTGCGACTACCATGTTATTTGCATTACACTCCACTTACACTATGTATTTTCAACAATTTGCCAACTGTTAGGTGGCTGAGCTGTTTTCAGTTTCTTACTACAAGGACCACTGTACCAACGGCCTCCATCTTTTGACCCACGTCCCTGCACACAAGGCAGAGCATGCCAGCAGCAGAGCTGGGAGGCAGACGGCCTGAGTGCAGGCTCCTTCACTGACTGGCCGTGTGACGCTGAGCAAGGGAATGAAGTTGTGCTTGGGTATCCTCATTTCTAAAATAAGGAGTGACAGTATCTACCCCCCATGGTTGACGGGGCTTCAACGAGCTAACATATGTAAAGTGCTCCGAGCAGTGCCTGGCAAGCAGTACACACTCCCAGTTGACGGCGACCTGTGGGAGGAAACCCGACTGTCAGGGGTCCTGGGGAAGACCACCGGTTTCCCCCTCCCCCATCTCACCAAACACCAGACTCCAGCTGTAGGCACTGCTTCACCATCACTTCGGAATGGCTCCGTATACCTCCCGTTCCCCCACGGTACTGTGAAAGCTTTCCCCACAGGTCTGGCTAGGAAATGGACAAGGAACTTTACGTGGCATTTCTATGTCTCTGTGACCTTGGTTCCCTCAAGAGAACAGCAACAGCCCTGGAGGTGATGTGCGAGCCCCTTCTGGGCCTCACTCTCTGCCTTCCTTCTCCCTTGAGGTCTGTTATCAACCTACTGTGGGAAAAGCCAACCAACGTTCCTGTCTTCTTTCTGGGGTGCTGATGGGAGGCATGAGTGCAGAAACCGGTCCTCTGGCCACGCCACTGAGTGTCCACGACCTGCCAGCGTTCGCCCCCCCCCTCCCTAAATGGCTTCAGCCATCAAGCAGCACGGCCCGAACCCGAGCTACGCAGCGGGAAGGAAAACGACAGCCGCCACCCCAGCGTCAGCCAGGAGCACCGAGGGGAGAGAATGTGGGGAAAAGATGGAAGGAACAAGCCATAATGAAAGGCTCCAATGCAGCATGCGCTTCGGAGAAGATGGGTCAAATGACCCAGATAACAGCTACATAAACCCAAAGAAAACCCAGAATAGGAATAAACCTAAAAATAGAAAGGAAACCAAGGAGGAGGAAGTGTGTGTACTTCTGCTGTTGCTTGAGCTGAACATGCAGCTGTTTTGCTGCTAAGATTGACCAGGGTGGAAGGGATTTCAAAGCTGGCTCTGGCCTAACAGTCTGATGAGCAAAGAGAAAAGCCCCCAGAGTTCTCTACCTGCTAGTCTAGTGAAGTTACTAAAATGGAAAATAAAGCAGGGAAAGACTTATTCTGGAAACTAGTACCCTGTGAGTGGTTACAAAATATTCCTTTCTGGACCAGGTTTGCTGGTCTGATAGAGCCTGGTGGAACCCCTGAGACTATGGCCCCTAGCTGCCCTTCAGGTCTGGAATTGAACCCACTCCTGTGGCTTCCAGCCAAAGAAAAGACAGATGTATGAGCAGAACATTAGGTAGATACACTCCTTAGAGAGACCCATCCTGGGAGAGTAGAAGGGCTGTGTGTTCACAGGGAGACAGCTCAGGGCGGCAGGAGTGCATGGGAGGAAAGGACAGAGGGAAGAGGTGGCTATGGGGAGGAAGTGGGAGGGCAGCTGTTGCATTGTGGGAGATGGCAGTCAACGTCACGAGAAAGTGTATGTGAACTGCTGTACAGAAGATGAATTTGCTCTGTAAGCTTTCACCCAAATCACAATAAAATTAAAAAAAAAAAAAAAAAATTCCTTTCTGCTTGAGAGGCAGTCAACAAATGTCTCCTTAGGAAGGGAACCAGGGCACCACAGTGCTGGAAGGTGTTCCCAGTCAGGTGATAATGGAAAGAGCAGGTGGCTGGGAAGCATCAATTTAAATACAGCTCTGCCACAACCTAGCTCTTGACTGACAGCTGATTATTAAAAAAAAAAAAAAAACCTTTGAGTTTCTGTCGTCTTCTAGGTAAAATCCAAACTTACTTGTAAGAGAAATACAAGCTTTGTTAAAGCAAAACACAAAATCTTAGAGGCCGTAAGTGGTGAGAAAGAATGAAAAAGAACCTGAAGGCTGGGAGCATTAGCCAAGCAAGGAGTCGCAGGCGTCTTGAAGACCCCACCACCTGCCCTGGCCCGTAGAGGAGTGTTGTGCCCGGGGAGGGAGAGAGGAAGGAGCTGTTCCACTTGCTGAGAGCCATCAGGAACAATCACGCAGGTTACACAGCACCCCTGCAAGCCACTTGGTATAGCCACGTGGGCAGACTCCCTGGAATTGTGACTGATGCCACCTTTATGAATCAAGCAGCAAAAATGAAATTTTAGGCAGCTACCCTCTTTTACAGGGATCTGTCAAAAGACATGGAAATAAAGGGTCACATCAGGAAGAATGGGTTGCTAGCCAGGCCAAAGCAAGCCCCCTGACAGCAACAGAACCACAGGAAGGAGAGATAAGGGACAGCTTAGGGTTGAGGTGACATCCTAGAGTGGGGAAGAGAACAGCTGCTTCAGGAAAGGGAGCGCAAGGGCATCATCTCGCCTGGGAACACCCTCCCCGTCTGAAAGCACACCCACCCCTGTCCAGCAGTGCAGTCCTCATCTGACTGGAACCTTACAGAGCGCTGTTCAACAGGCAAGCATTCAGGTTTCCCGTGGGAAGTACGCCAGGCTCAGGGCTTCCCTCAGCATGGCTCCACACACTCTGAGCCTCTGAAGGAATGATCCTTGGCTTCTTCCATGCACTGACTCCTCCTCTCCCAAACTCCAGGACACACCTGTAGACAGGTACCTTCCCATGCGACTGAACCCACCATGCTGAAAAAGCTCAAGCCAGAGCAGAACACCTGCTCTTTTAAGAACTGATCCTACACTCTGCTCGTTTATTCACAATGTTCCTCCAGCCTCAAATGTCTTTTTATCAAGAGTCTACCATGTGCAGGTAGTGTTTTAAGTGGTGGGATATGAGCAAGACAGACAAGAGCTCTGTTCTCATGGAGCCTGGATCTCCCACTCATCTCTAAGTCCAGCCCAAAGCTATACTTCCCTTGAAAGTCACTCTAATTTCCCTCTCTTGTCCTTCTCCCAGAGTATCTCACACCTTCTTGTGTGACACTTGGTATAAATACATGTTCCAGTTTGGACTATAAAGTTCTTGAGGGTAGGTACCAGGTAGCCAGCCATCTCTGCATTACAATACAGCTTGACAGTGCCTTATACCTGGAAGAGACCTGATATTTCTTAAATCACACTAAGTCTGTCCAGTGAGACAAACAAAATGTATGGAGTTCTGCCTATTTTAAGAAATACAAATACTCTTTTGAGGGGGGTGTGTACACTGAAAACTACAGTGGAAAGACTTAAAACAAAAGCAAACCAAAATCCCTATATTATAATAATCCGACTCTTTGATGGGTGTGCAGTCTACATGGACACTGTCACAACCCTACATCTCTCAGAAACTGGCCCAGGGGCTATGAGCTTGTAGTGAGCAGACTTCTAACTGATTGAGTCACCAGTCAGCAAAAGGCTCTCACCCTGGGCCAGAGGTCTCCTTTCCGTCCATGGTGGCAAGCTGCCCACGAGCCCAGGAACAGCCGAACCATCGAGCACAGCCACAGGCAAGGGCACACCTAGGAAAACCAGCCATTACCGGGCCTGGTCCACTGACAGACATGTCAGCGCCGTTCAACCCTTTAACAATCAGGATTGAAAATCGACATATTTAAGCTGTGATATGCAAGAAAAGAGACTTTCCTTTAAAGAACTTTACATACTCTATGATCCTGAGTTGGATCCCAGTTTGGACAAAGCAGATGGAAAGAATATTTTTGGGAACAATTGGGAATTCTGAACATGGACTGAGTACTAGACACTGCTAAGGGGTCATTAACTTTTGTTAGATGTACTATGTAGATCAGAAGGTATTTGATTTTTTAGAGCTGTAAACTACAGTACCAATGGGTAGAATTTCAAGGTATCTGTTAATTTCTTTAACACACTTCAATATAAAAGAAGTGAGGTATAAAACAAATCAACCGGTTAACAAGAGACAGACTTGTCAGAGTGACTGTCCAGCCTCCAGTTAGTCATGGCCACTCCATCAGTGAAGTGCCTTCCTCAGGATGGGCCGACTTAAGGGTCAGTCTTCAGAACCACGGGGTGAGCCTGGGGGACCCTTATCAGGGTAGCCGCCTGTGGGGATCCGGGAGTGGGGCCTCCTCTGATGTGCTTTCCTCCCATTGTAATACTCTCTTCTGCTATTATCACCAAGGTGATGAGAGAAAACGGCTGTACCAATCACCATCACACCAGGCAGTTACCTGGTGACACTGACAACTGAACTGGCCTGCCTCTGGTTCAAGAAAAATTATAGCTGTTTGACTGGAATCTCAAATGAATTTTGGGCTTGGCAGCCAATCTGAAAACCACAATCTTGATGATGCTAAATGGTCCACTAAAATTTTCTTGGTCTCTGCTTCCTTTTAACCAGCCTGCAAGGCAGGTGGCAAGTAGCTCTCCAGTAGAAAGAAACTCAGGAAATGTTTTATTAACATGCACCGTCATAGTTCTGGGCTCGGACAGTGCTCCACACACCGTGCTATGTTCGAGATGCTCAATGAGTGTCACATCCTCGCTCCTCCACCTGGCTTCACAGCCGCCCGCTTCTTCCACAGAGCCAGGCATGCTGTGTCCTACCTTTCCCCGCCTGTATGAAAGCGTCCCCCAAGGCAGATGCAGGAGTGGCTGGCATTTACTGCCTCTGCAACAGCATGGGGTCCTTGTAATAAACCAGAATGGAGAAAACTTAACATCAGCTGTGACCAAAAGGGAAGTCTGTTTTATCCTTCCCAAAGCTGTTCTCAGGCCAGTCCTCTCCAGGAAGGGGTCAGCAAGTCTTCAGGATGAGCACAATGATTCCCACTGCCGGAATATTCGGAATACCTTCCTCGACTTCTCAGAGAGACTCTGCAGGGAGAAAAGCTCCTCATTAGAGATGAAGGTCTTTTACAGAGAGACAAAGGGTGGAGAACAGCTTCAAGGCCTGGTTTGTCATTTCCTTCCACAACGATGTCACCACACTAGGTGTGAACAGAACAAATTACTTCTTCTGTTGCGCTGTGACGCCTACCTACAACTAGAGCGAATACCAAGCCTGTATTCTACTGTAATCCCTACTACTGACAGCCTCCTCCAAGTAGCTGCATCTGTCCCAATCCTTGTACGTAAGGGTGTCACTTCTGACCCACCATTTGTGCAGCACCCCACTGGCAGGGGTTCCCCACTTGTGATGCTGAGCTGCCCCAGTTCACTTGCTGAGAACACACACAGCTGAAGAGACACTAATTCCAGTTTCTCTGCGGACAATTCAGCGACAGTGACACCGTTCTGATCGGGGCAGCTGCCCACTGCCTCCTGAGCTGTTACCCCCCATGAACATACACCCACACACCCCTAAGACTCCCGTCTAATCCGTCCAGCTGGTATCGTCCATCTGACCCCATACAGTCACTGCCTCCTGAGTTGTTACCCACATGGACATGAACCCACACACCCCTAAGGCTCCCGTCTAATCCGTCCAGTTGGTATCGTCAATCTGACCCCATACAGACAGCTCTTCAAAGAATGTAACGCCCAAAGCAGGCATTCTCCACTAGTGAAACTAAGCTCTTGTCTGGTTTGAAGAACACTTCAGGGGATATTTTTGGTTTAAGGTTATCTAAGGGCAACAGTTTTGGGGGTTCATCCAACTTCCATGGCTCCAGAAAATCTGGAGTCCATGAGAATTTGAAATTCTGTTCTGCACTGTCTCCTTTCTAATTCATTATTTCTTGGGAACAAGGACCCACATCTCTATGATCCCCAACTGAGGTTAACAATATGATCCAAGGCCAAGGAATAAGGCAAAGTTAAATGACCTTAGGAGTTTAAACTAAGACCTTGGCCTTCACAGTGTTTCAGCCAGCAGAGCTAACATTGGGAAGAATCTTGCTCCCATGTGATCATGCCTGGGAAGGGACCTGCAGCTCTGAGCAATGGTGTGACAGGGAGACAAAGCCATTCACAGAAAGAGAAAGAGCTTGGTTAATCAGACCCTGGGTTCTGTGCCCCAGAGAGTCATGACGAAGAGCACAAGAAGGGGCTCAGAGAGGCACAAACGGTGTCCAGCATGGCCACCCACATTTTCTGACACAAGATCGCATTTTCAACATTCTCTTTTTCTCTTAGAGGATGACTGTCTCTTACTAAGACTGAGGGAAATGCAGTTAATTCAGCATCAGAAAACAGAGTGGGGAGAAACGTAAGTTTGAAAAATTGTACAAACGTTTTCCTAACATCAAGAGCCTTTACCATGGCCTCACGAAGCTTTGCCAGAGCAGTGGTGAGAAGGTTAAAAGAAAAGCTACCGGAAGGATCTTCAGAGTGCTGAGCCCGGGCCCATCAGAAGGCCAACTGCTTCTCTTACGAGAAATCCTGTGGGGATTCTTTTTAGTATAACAGTGACAAAGGGAATCTTAATAAAAGCTGCCCATACACTATTTGTTGAAGATCTAGGCAGAGAGAACTTTTATGTGCAAAGGTAGGCTTAATAATCTCTCCAGTTTGAGAGGTGGGTGAAACATCTGTCGTCAAATAGCTTTACAGGTTTTCAAATTGGGAAAAAAGTCGATTTTTTTTTTTTCCTGCTGAAACCTGGAAAAGCTTCATCTGTGTATTTATCAAGGGCACCAATGTATACTCCTGGGCTCTTAGTCTGACTACAGTTCTCTCAAGTAAAGTCCTGCGACCCTATAAAACCATGAAACTATGATGATCTGCTGGCAAGTATTAGTTTACTTTGTACTTGGAAGAAACAGAGGTTAGAAATGATGTTTACACCAGGCCACAAGGCAAGTGTGGGACAGAGCCAGCACAGAGGGAATCCAGCTTGCACATGTCCTTAACACCCTCCATGACTTTCATCCTTCACGCAGAGCACATACTGGCTTGTTTTCCAGCTGCCATGACTGACTCGACTCTACTACCCACACGTGGACCCAGCAGCAGTTGTGCTCAGGTAGTGGGGACTAGAGTTATGTGCCCAACGTGAGGGGTGCAACCATAACTTCAATGTCAGAGCACAGGCTCCACACAGCTCAGCTGCTGGCCTGGGTCCAAGGCCAAGTGACAGCAACTGATGGAAAATGCAGCTGGCCTGCATGCAACATGAGGCCAGAGCAGCTGCTTCGTTGTCTATTCCTGGGTCTGTGAGCCTCTTCTACTCGGAATCACTTTAGCTGGGAAGACAATAAACTTACCACAGTGTGGTAAAGAGCCATATGCTAAACTGCCGAAAGACTGACTCAGTTCCAAGCCTGTTTTCTAGGATCAACCAGAATGATCCAACCTGACTCTGAAAGCAGAGGGCAGGCAGGGTGCTACTCCCCTCCCTACCCACAGCAAGTGCTGTACCCACGCCGGGCATGGTCCTCTCACCATGGAGTCAGTTTCAGCTGGCTGGCTGGCCTGGGTGTGGGCCAGGAGGGTGCTCAACACAGCCTTCCAGCCTGGCTCGCCTGAGGAGCTACCACCAGTTCCACCATTCTCCTGAGTTTCCTTGCTGAGAGTGATATTCACCCAAGGGCACCAGTCTCTATGCTGAGAGGTGGGATCAAAGAAGCTTCGGGAAGATGTGTCCTGGGAAAGAGGAAAATGAACAAGCTTAACGAAGGGGAAATGTTACACAATTTCAGGGAGGCACTGCTATTAGTTGTCAAGTCCAGAATTTCACAACTGCCCACATTTCTAGTTTTTACCTTCTCATCTCAACTCTAAGGAGCTCTACTGGTACGGTGGGTAAGGCATTTGGCTGCTAACCAGAAGGTCAGTGGTTCAAATCCACCAGCTGCTCCGCAGAAGGAATATGGGACAATGTACTTCCACGAAGATTTACAGCCTCAGAAACCCAATGGGGGTTGCTGAGTCAGAATTGACCCAACGGCAGTGAGTTTGGTCTGGTTCTCAACTCTCTGTTTTTTCCTCTCATGTTCTTTGTACTTTCATTCCTTTTGTATTAGATGAACTTACCAGGTTTTGTCCCCCATCTTGTTGCTGTCCCATCGGCTTAAAATATTTATTATCACTCCAGAATTTACCCCAAAAGGAACAAATGACAGAACTCTTCAATCACCTCCACCTGGTCACACGACTGTCCCATTTTATGCATATGGTAGACCTTTAAGCTATAGGCCTGGGAAGGGCTCTTAGTGAGGGCTGGACATGGAGTGTGTACTTGGGCACCCACCGAGCTGCTTGAAGAGCAGAGGCGAGCTCGTTTGGCTCTCCGCAGAGGGCTAGATGGCACCTCCAGGCCAGGGGTATCTCCCGTCCCCATGCTTCGGGTCACTGGACGGCTTCTGGTGGTAGGGCTAGCTGCCTCTGGCTCAGGACGGTCAATAGGACTGGAAGAGTCCCAGCTCCGAGTCCGGGAGACAATGGGACCTGGGCTCTTTTCAGCCTGAAGGAAAGAGGAGATAACAGAAGTACATAAGTGACAATGATTATGATAAAGACTATTTCCAGAAGCATGTGAAAATGAGTATTTTAAAGATTTTAGCTTCTCCATCGCAGCTGGTGAAGAATAACACTACATGGTGTTAGGATCAGTGCAGTCAGAAGGGAAGCTACCCACCTAAGTTCGTTTCCACGTTTTCCACCAACATTTTTGGCAAGAATGATGTTTAAGTATGGCTGACACCACACTTAAGGGTGAAAAGCTGAAAGCTTTCTCCCTAAGATCAGGAACAAGATAAGAATGCTAGCTTTCACCACTGCTGTGCAATACTGTCTTGAAGTTCTAGCCAGAGCAATTAGGTAGGAGGATAAAGAAAAAAAGGCATCCGAATCAGAAAGGAAGAAGTTAAACTATCTCTGTTTGCAGATAAATGATCCTATAAATAGAAAATCCCAAGTACTCCACAAGAAAATTATGAAAGCTAATAAACGAATTCACCAAAATTGTAGGGTATGTGAGTAACATTCATTCCTACACACCAGCAATGAACAACCAGAAAAGGAAATTAAGAAAATAATTCTGTTTTCCATAGCATCTAAACAAATGAAATACCCAGGAAATAATTTAACCAGACAGGTGAGAAGATAAATAGCCAACAAGCACATGAAAAGATGCTCACCATCATTAGCCCATTCAAAACCAAAACAAGCTCCCTGCCATCAAGTCAATTTCAACTCACAGCAAACCCCACTGTGCTTCCAACGCTGTAAATCTTTACGGAAGTAGAGCCTTTTTCTCCTCTGATCTCAGGACCTGACTTTATCATCTCTCACACATCTTCTTCCCACAAAGCAGCTGGTGGGTTTGAACCACAGACCTTCTGGTTAGCAAACAAATGTCTTAGCCACTACACCACAAGAGCTCCTCTGCATTAGCCATGAGGGAGATGGAAATCAAACCTACAATGAATGAGCTACCATATCACTCCTACTAGAATGGCTACTATCAGAGAAATGGAAAGCACCAAGTGTTAGCCAGGATGTGGAGAAACTGGAAGCCTCATCCTCAGCCCGGGAGATTGCAAAATGCTATATCCACTGTGGAAAAGTTTGCCAGTTCCTCAAAAAGTTAAACACAGAATTACCAGCAACTCCACCCCTAGATACTACCCAGACTTGAAAGCAGGGACCCAAACAGACAGCTGTCCACAAATGTTCAATGTGGCACTATGCGATGGCCAAAAGGTAGAAACGACCAACGTCCACTGACACATGAACGGACAAACCTTGGTATGACTATATGACAGAGGATTCTTCAGCCACCAAGAGAAATTAAGTTCTGACACGTGCTACAACATGCATGACCCTCAAAAACATGCTGAATGAAATAAGCTAGACACAAGAGGGCCAATACTGTATGACCCCCACATGTATGAAATACGAACAAAAAAGAAATGTAGAGACAAAAGCTGATTAGTGGTATCAGAGGGTGGGCGGAGGGAATTAATGCTGAAGGGGTGCTGAGCTTCTGTTAAGGGGGCGAAAAATACTTGGAAATGGATCTGGTGATGTGACAGTTGCACAACATGGTAACAGTAATTAATGTCACTGAGCTACACATGTGAAAATGGTTTGAATGGCAAGGAAGTTTCTAAATGTATTTTACTACAATTAAAAAAAAAAAATCCACCCCACGCAAGCCATGTCCATACCTGCTCTGAACTGGGGGAAAACGTGACATCCTGGCTGCGGGTCATCATCCTCCGAGGAGACTCAGGCACGAGGGGGAAGCGCTCCGGGCGCCCCTCGGAGCCTGGGATGGGGGAGCTGCTCTGGCCAAAGGCTGCCTCCATATCTGTCACGGACGCCTCAATCTGCTGGAAGCTCCAGAGCCCCACCTTCCGCACACACTGTGAGCACGTCAACAAGGAGAGCTGCATGGGTTCCAAGGAGGAACTAGGAATGAACAGAGAACAAAGGACATTTTTGCAGAGTAACATTTCCAAGTGACAAAATTGTGACTGTGACTATTACTTATCTCATTGTCTTACCCACTGCCATCGAGTCAATTCTGACTCACAGCAACCCTAGAGGACAAAGTGAACTGTCCCATAGGGTTTCCAAAGCTGCAGAGTGCCTCATCTTTCTCTTGCAGAGTAGCTGGTGGGTTTGAACCACTGACCTTTTGGTTAGCCGCTGAATGCTTTGACCACTATGCCACCAGGGCTCCTCTCTTAGTTATCCAGTGCTGTTATAATGGAAATACTGAAGTCTCACCTTACCTGTTGGCTTCTCTCTTTTTCTCTCTTGTGAAATAAAAGGTGATGCAGGCTACACCCAGGAAAACTCCTACATCAGATCAGGGCTGAGATATGGTAAGGGTGGTGACTTGAGGTTGAAGCATCCCACCCTGATCCTAACTCATTAACATAACACATATAACTTAATCCTCTTGAAAATAACCTAACCCTGCCCCATTAGCCACTGCCAGAAGCTACTGTTTACAACATATCACAAAATGGAGAATAATCACACAATTCTGGGAATCAGGGCCTACTCAAATTGGGGGACACAATTTGATGCATCATATTCATTTGGCCCACTCAAAATTCATGTTCTTGCCACATGTAAAACATTTTTACCCAATCACTTCATCCCAAAAGTCTTAAATCAACTCCAAGTCCAAAATCTCATCTTCTGAATCATCTAAATCAAATACGGGCAAGACTCTGGGCATCATGAGGCAAAACTCTGATACCCAGACCACAAGTGATCTGCTCCCAGAGTACAGTGGTGGAGCAGGCACAGGTAGGCATATCCATTACACACGGGAGAAATGGGAGGGAAAGGGATGACGGGCACCTAGAAGAACACAGCTCTCAAGGCTTAAAAATCCTCTTCTACTATCTGAGACCATCTGGGCAAGGGCCTGCCCTCGAGACTCTCTGGGTGTTGGCCAAGCCCTGTGGATTCAGGGTGGAGGCCTCTTTGCCTTGGACTTCAGCTCTGATTTCTAGGCCCAAAGATGGCAACTCTGCTCCCTAGGCTTTACATGGCCCCATTTGCCTAGTAGAAGCTCTGGTAGCATAGCAGTGAATGCATCTGGCTGCTAACCAAAAGGCTGGTTGTCTGAACCCACCAGCTGCTTTGTGGGAGAAAGATGAGACAGTCTGCTTCCATAAAGATTCACAGCCTTGGAAACCCTATCAGGCAGTTCTACTCTGTCCTATAGGGTCACTATAAGTCACAATCAACTTGACAGTGGGTTGGCTGGTTACTCATCTAGTGCAACTGAGTGGCAGCCTCACCCCTTTGGCCTTGGCAGGCCCTACTCTTCTGCCGTTGGGTATAACTCTGCCTCCCAGCTTTGGTTGGCAGATATAGCCCCATTTCCCCAGCACTCATAAACAGCAGCCTGACGCTCCGGAACCATGTCGGTGAAAATCTGACTCTTTGAAACCCAGCAGGCCGCGGTTCCACCGTGTGGGACCGGAGATTGTGGCCACGCCCTTGGAGACAGAGGCAGCTCTGCTCCTTGTGCTCCCTGCCTCATGAGCTTCTGCTTCCTGGCTCCTCAGCCTCTCAGCCCCCTGGGCTGGCCCAGCATCTGCTCTGCTCAGACAGGCCTTACAGAGCTCTTTAGCCCCACAGATAAGGGCCCAGAGGCACCTCACTCTGCCAGGAAGCCTCAGCCTAAAGGCGTTCAGTTCTCTCACTACACAGGTCAGCAAGCCTAACTCCATCGGTAATTGCATGGAGGCATTCCACTTCACCAGGAAGCCTCTTGTATGAAGACCCTCAGTTCTCTGCTCCATAGGTCCTCTATTGTACTGCCTTGAGCCAGTCTCTTGGTTCTCCTGCTACCGTTTCTTGTCATCTGTGCCATCTCTCGTGCTATAGCTCTCCATGTTTCTTTCTGAGCCCTCACCACAACTGCCTTTGAGATGTCCATAATTCCACCGACAATCTCTTGAAGGCAATCTACGCTTCTACAATTAGGTACCTTACAACTGTTCCAGCCTTTATTCATGACCCAATTTCAAAACTGCTTCCACATTCTAGCTCCTCTGTTAGAGCAGCATCCCACTCCTGCTATCAAGTTCTGTCTAAGTTTATCCAGCTGCTGTAACAGTGGATAGCTTTACCAAACAGAAATTTATTTGGCTAATAAGTCTAAATTCAGGGAACCAGCTCTAAGGGAAGGCTGTCTCTGTCAGCTCTTAGGGAAGGTCCTTGTCTCCTTTAAACACCTGTGGATCCAGTGTCCCTTGGAGATCTCCATGTGTTTGAGTATCAATCCTCTCCCGGGTTTAGGAGGTTCTCAACACAGGGACTCCAGGTCCAACGCATGCACTTGGCTCCTGGCTTTTCTTTCTTGGGGATCCCTCTTTCTCTGCTTGGCTTCTCTCTTCTTTCACCTCTTATAAGGTAAAAGGTGATGGAGGCCACACCCCTGGGCAACTCTCCTTATATCTATTTGATCAGGGCTGTGACCAGAGTAAAGGTGGTAACTTAAGTAAGGGTGATGTACCCTACTCTAAACCTGCCCATCAATGAAACAAGCAAAACCTAATTCTCTTTAACATAACCTGATCCCGCCTCATTAACCAAAAGCAGACACTAGGATTTACAACACAACACAAAATAAAGGATAATCACACAATACTAGGAATTGTGGCCTAACCAAGTGGACACATTTTTGGGGGGCACAATTCAATCCATGACACTCATCAAACAAATCTCCAGAACAGTCCAGTGGACTGGGGACCACACCCTCTCTGAGCCTTCCTCCTCTGATCTCAGGACCTGACTTTATCATCTCTCACACATTTCCTACAGGAAGATCTGGGGGTGTGGAGTGCTCTTTTTGACAAGGCGATTTTAAAGGTAACTTTTATAAAATCCTCCTGCCCCTCTCAAAATTTATCTTTTAAATGAAAATACTCCCTAATATACCAAAGAAAGCACATGTAACATAAACTAAGATTGGTTCTGACAGTCTTCTAGCTCAGAGGGAGTCTCTGGCAAATCCAGCAGCTGGAACGGAGTACCCACATAAGGGCCTGGTAGACTCCAGCTGGGAGTTTCCTTTGTAGCTTTTATCAATTAAACTGATTTTTTTTTTTTTTCCTTTCTAAAAAGAGACAAGAACTTTAGTGCTTATAAGAACACAAATTCCCAGCTGGAAGAGAAAGTGCAAGAAATAAAGTTTAGGTGCAAACACTAACAATGCTTGGTTTCTAATTCTGGTTTTGTTACTCATTCTTACTACCGCTCCTCCCCATTTCTCTCTAGCTCCGTTTTTCTCACAAGAAACAACATGTGATGTCCAAATCATTTCAGTAACAATATATGGGAGTGTATGCTGCTGTTCCACTCATATCCTGAGATAAAACTGCCAACTCACCTACACGCCCAGCCACACACAGAGAGAATGCAGGCAGTGACATGGACTTGGACGTCTGAGCCCAACTTGGTTGTGGTTTTTCTCTCATCAGTTCGGTGATCAAGTTCTTCTTCAAGCAGGTGTAGGAGAAGACTGATCTTGTCTTCCGTCAAGCCCTGCAAGAGTCAAGGGCCAAACTCAAAGGTTTCAACCACTGAAAAGAAGTTATATATAATGATGAAGCTGGATGGCCCGAGGCAAAAATCAATGAAGAAATGACACACACTCCACTGGAGAAGACCCAGCTGTAGAACTGGGCTCAGCCACGACACAGACGGTTCTCAACAGCCCTGGGTCTGGGTCTGCTGACCAAGAAAGGAAACAGGCTTCCCAGAACAGTCAATGACTGCCTGCCATTTACCAAGTGCAGATCCTCCCTCAGACCTATAAACTGCAAACTTAAACACTGGAAACAGATTAGTGCTCACGTCTTAGCCTGACACTGAATTTACTTTTTGGCAGAATAGGGCTTTCACAGACTTTATTTCTGTTCTCAGAATAATGAAAGATAACAGAGTGAAGAAAAAAAAAAGCCTTGACTAGGGGCAGGGTGACATTTGTAGTAAACTCAGAGGCCCATAGTTTGGTGCTAAAACCCGTAAGCCTCTCAACTTGAAGACGCAAATAATTAGATGTTATTTCCTCCAGTGAAGCTTATCATCACACGGTGATGAGATGGGGCAGTAAATATCCCATTTCAAGGTACAGATGGGCAGAGGATTTCACAATTTCTATCACAAGAAAGAAAAAGTTTATAACTTTTCCTCTAACACTTTCTTTGGAAAATGTTATAAAATAAATATCATGAAGTTAGACCTCAGTATCTTCTTTAAATAGTTTGAGTTAACAAATCAAGATAAAATTGAATTTATGCCATTTAAAGAACCATATCTAAAACAGAACCTATTTATTTAAATTCTCCATAGTCTCTTTCCTGGTGAGATTAAAAAAGGTCAAGCAAGAGACAGAAAACTCGCTCTCCTCAGAACAATCTACACCCTCTTGCCACTAAGAGAAATGCTTTGTGTACAGAGGCTGGTGCCAACGTGAGGTCCCTGTTGGTCCCAAGACAAACTCACCATAGTTTTCAAGTCCTCTGGCCTCAGGGAGGGAAGCTGCAGGTCCAAGTGACAAAGGCTCTGAAAACGGTCTACAACTTCACAAAGAAGAAGAGCAGGCTCTTCCAATGGCAACATCCCAAATCGGTCTGTGGAAAAATTAAATGGGAGATTTTAATGGTGCAAATGGTGGAAAAAAAAATTATAGAACAATTAGGGAAATGTAAACTTGAGGTGAGAGTTGATGACAAAAAGAAATTTCTGATGAGATTGTGATACTACCAGGAGCTCTGGTGGCATAGAGGTTAAAGCACTTGCTGCCGAAAAAGGCTGGCAGTTCTAACCTACCAGCCGCTCCATGAGAGAAAGATGAGGCTTCTTCTGCAAAGATCTACAGCCTTGGAAACACTACAAGGCAGTTCTACTCTGTCCTAAAGGGTCACTATGAGCTAGAGTCAACTCGATGGCAATGGGTGGGTGATACTATAGATAGTGCCCAAATTACGACATATTCAAGTTATGATAAACTGCACTTATGACAGTACTTTTGTTTGTTTACATAGTGTGCATATAACTGAAGCTGGAAGAACCAATATTGAAGCTGTAAGGTCATACGGTTGTTTCTAATCCCAAAGACAAATATAGACAGGATTTCTAAAAATACTGATAATGAAAGGCAATAATAACGAAAACTGAAGGGAAAAAAAAAAAGAGGTACTCCGCTTGTGTCAGAACCGACTTAACGCCAGAGTTGTCAGAACAGAACTCATCATATACCACCAGCCACTCCTCAGAAGGAAGATAGGGCAATCTATTTCCGTAGTGATACTGCCTCGGAAACCCAAGGAGGAGTCGCTATGAGTTGGGTCCGACTTGAGGGCACATAGCAACAACAACACGACGTGTAAACAACTGTGTTTACGAAGTTTCCTTCCTGCCTATAGATATATCTTGAAATATTTACACATACAATGATAAAATGTCTGGGATTGAGCTTCTAAACAATGGAGAGGGATGGGGAGATAGTAGGCGTATAGAGATAGAGATTGCCCATAAGTAGGTACCAACTGAAGTTGTGTTACAGTTAAATGAGATTATAGACCATTCTTCATGCTTTTGTATGAAGTTTGAAATTGTTACATTAAGAAAAACAAAACAAAGTTACCAAGGGTGGAGACTTGAATAGGTGACATGTTTAAGAAACCAACATTTTATAACAGGTTATAGATACTTTATTACAAGTATGAAAAAACCTCTATGTTCCTAATGTTTACATGAAAGGTATAAAAAGGCTTACATTATAAGGTGACGCAAAACTGGCATTAGAGAGTTGAAAATGTAAAATTAGGACACAAACGGGCAATACCTAAGTTGGAAACAGAAGCATCTATTTGAAAATCACTTAGTGTAAAAATGTAATCGATTACATACTACAATTCTCTTTGGCATACTGGAGTCATCTATTAGATATCTGGTACACTGGTTGCAAATACACAATGTGAGGGTAGAAATGTCTGGCTGTACTACTTCCTAAGGAGGGCTATCAGGCCTAGAAAGATGATTGACC
>NW_006922088.1:599057-600946 GCF_000298275.1 Orycteropus afer afer | reverse complement strand
AGAAACAGCCCACAGCTCTCCTCTGCTCCTTCCTTGCTGGGTAAGCCTAGATTTTGTTTGTTATGGATCCTTTCTGTGAGCGACTCAGTGCAAATCTAGATTTGTGTCCACCAATCACAGTAACAGCATTTTTCCTACCAGTCACTGACTTAGGAAGGGGCACTTGATCCAGTTCTGCTAATCAGACAGGAGACATGACTGCTGGGAGGTCCTACACGTATGGGAAGGAGGCCTCCGTCTCTGCCGGATGGCGTTGCATCTGCATGTGACTTCTGAAACTGGTGCCACCATGCAGCCAGTTTTAGAACCAGATGCTTCTTGGAAGAACAGGGTTTTTAGTGAAATCACTGAGCCATTTCATTACTTTCTTCCATTTCCCTACCTTCTTCCCTCCTCTCATCCCAAATGCTTCCTGACATTAAACTAGGGTTGATTAGGGTATGGGGTTCTTAGAAGCAGGCGGGGCTAAGCTGAGTTGGAAAGACCAACTACAGTGTGCAAAGGTAAAGGGGCCAAAGGATAGCACGTTTAGAGATTTCTAGGTAGTTACCAGGCTGGAACAGTGTGGCTGTGGGGAGAGAGTGTCAGTAGATAAGGTGAAAGTACACAGCAGCCAGACCACAACTTTATTCAAGTCCTCCTTTTAAAGGAGGAAGTGCTATTATAGATCATGTTGTTGTTGTTATGTGCCGTCGAGTCAGCCCCGACTCATAGTGACCATATGCAGCAGTTTAGAGATGAAGGCCTAAGTCTGGAGGCAAAGAAAAAGTTTAAAAGGCAGTAAAGTATCAATCCCTGTAAGAAATAATGATATGAGTGGCATAAGGATGGAAAGGAGGTGTACTGGCGTTGTATAACCCTTAATGATTGTGGTAGTTAAGGTTGTGTGTCAACTTGGCTGGGCCTGGTTGAGTGGCTGGGCAGCTGGATGTAGTTATTCCTCATGGTGAGACTGGTAATCAACTCCATGGTGAAATCTACTGGAGCAGCTAAATAGCTGCTTCAGAGGTGTGGGCTACTTTCAGGATATAAGCAGCAGCTTTGGGGAAGGTCTCCAGCTGATGGCCCGCTTGTACCCTGAATGTGGCCAAGTTGTTCAGCAGCCTGCCACCTTGCCTTGCTGATCTTGGGACTTTTAATGGACTTGAACTAATGGCCGGCCATGTGGTTTGGTAATATCAGGACTGTGCCTTTTCACTTGTTGACCTTGGGTTTGTCAGCCTCAGCAGCCAGCAGCTGGCAGAGTAGATGCCTCTAGCTTCAGTAGGTTGGGAGCAAGAGGCAGAGCTGAAGCCCAAGGTCAAGGGGCTTTCACCCAGCCCCTAGAGCCTGACACCTGGAACTCAGACTTTCAATCTCCCAAACTGTAAGAGACCAAACCCTTGCTTGTTAAAGCCATCCCATCTGTGGTATGTTCCTGTCAGAGCGGCACTAAGTAACTAAAACAACGATCTTGCTTGTTTCAACATTTATAAGAAGTGGTGAAACTGTGCTACATATATTGCTTGATGGATACACCTGTACGTAGAAGTAGAAACTGCGTGGACAAATGATGAACACCAAATTCAGGACAGCAGCCACCTCAGGAGAGGGAGGCAGGGAATGAAATCTGAGAGGGTTACATGGCTTATCTTATACTCTTGATTAAAAGAAAAAAACTGAGGGTGGGTGGTTTTGAAGAAAGGAAGGCAAAATGTTAGAATTAGGTGGGGTATTATTATCTAGACTCCTATCTATACCTAACATCACAAAATTTAAAAGTTACTTTAAAAAAAAAGGATACTTTCAGGGACAAAAGAAATGTTCTATAACAGTTTCTCAAATTACTTAAAATGTTGCAAGGAACTCTGTATGTCCAAACAGTCAATTTAAGAAGATGCATCATTTAC
>NW_006922088.1:596879-598117 GCF_000298275.1 Orycteropus afer afer | reverse complement strand
GAAATAACTCGACGGCACTTAACAACAACAACAACATGAAGGTAAAGGGGCAAAAAGAAGAAATTGAACCCATAATGAAAATGTTTTAATATATTTTTAAATATGTTTTCTAATAAATGCTTTTGTGTATTTTCTCTACTGTGTTATGTTTAAAACACTCAGTGCTAGTAAATTAATTTTAATTTAAAATGTTTAAAGGAATTTTAGTTTGTAATTAGTAGTAAATGTTACAAAAAACTACTTTCAAAATTGTATTTATTAGTTATGCTTAATAAACTTAACCATTAAGGTATAAATAGTTGGGGGTGTTCCTTTCCCCACACTAAAGCCCCTTGGATATTAAAGAACCAAAGCAAGGAATGGGGTAATTAAAAGGTCTTATCTGAGATCTCTTCAGGAGGCAGAATAGCTAGGACCAGGGGGGTGATGATAGGGCAGGGTTTCTAAGGTGACTTCAAGGTTCCCAGTGTGGACATGTGGTGAGGGAGGTCAGTGCTATTTACCAAGATGGAGAAAATACAGGAAGATAAGCACAAGATGAAGAGTTGTTTTGTATAGTCTGAGTTCCAGGTAGCTGCAAGATATTAAGTGCAAATGTTCAGAAGGCAGTTCAAAACCTAACTTCAAAAGAGGGTTTCCAAGTCAGAGATGTGCAGGCAGGTGGTGGCTGAAGTTACAAAGGAGGTCAGGAAGCAGAATGTACAGGAAGTCCCTGACTTACGATGTATCTGAGTTATGACACTGCACTTACAATGTCTGTTTTTGTTTTGGGTACACTGTATCATTAGTAATATGGACCACGTACAGTGTTGCAGCCTGTAATTTGCTGATGCTGTCATTCTCAGATGCTCACTCACAGATGCTTACAGGTAATGTTTCCAATCCTCAAAGACAAATAAAGATGAGATTTACAAAGATACTAATAATAAATGGCAATAATGAAAACCTAAAAAAAGAGGTCTTTAACTTATGTCAGAATTGCCTTATGACAGAGTTGTTGGACAGTGACCCATTGTAATGTGGGGACTCACCTACCTAGTAAGAAGAGCAAGGAAGCACCCACAAAGCCTTAGGCAGCCTGGGTGTCCTGGACAGAGGGTGTATCACATTCTCAGAGCGCTGAGCATAGTGGCGCTGTACGCCCAACAGTCAGCTGCACTTCCCACATGTTCCTTCTGAACACTCCCCTTTTTATTGCCCTTTCGTTTATCAGGGGAGATGGCAACCCGTGGCCACTA
>NW_006922088.1:583724-594189 GCF_000298275.1 Orycteropus afer afer | reverse complement strand
GCTACTCGCCAAAGTAGTAGGTGGAACAATGTTTTGTATAGTATGTTATGCCAATTGAGCTTGATGTCCCCCTGCAGTGTTTTTAAAAACCAAACAGCTCAGCTTAACTCATAGAGATGTCTGCCTTAGGCTTGAACCGTCTCCATGAGACCAAAGTGACAAAAGCACCTTGAAAGATGAGATGGGAGCCCTAGGGGCAGTGAGTCTATGTGAATGCGGGAGAACAACTCAGAAAAGGAGGTGAGAAGGTTACATAACTCAAAGAATGTAACCAGTGCCACTAAATTATATATGGAGAAATGGCTGAATTGGTGTGTCTTGCTGTGTATACTTTTAACAATGTAGAAGAACTTACAGAAATAATAAAATACAGCTATATGTTCATAGACTTCTTTTGAATAAAACCTCTTAAAAATTAAAAAAAGAGAAAGAAATGCGATGACCAGGGAGAAACAGGAAACAGAAAATCTCAGAAATAAGTACCTGGAGAGGGGCTGTCTGGCCAGAAACAGAACTTCTCGTGGGCAGTACACAAGGCTTTCCTCAGCTCAGCACATCGTTCCTTATCTAAAACCACACAGACAGCGAAGCCTTAGAACATACTTAGATGCAAAATCCTATGGCCAAGAGCCTTTAAGAATACAGAGATGACTAAACATAAAAATTACTAGAGAATTAACAAATGCATGAAAATAATAGGAACTATATCATCCTGGTATTTTCCACCCAACAAGATCTAACTTGAGATCCTAAGATCAACAAAGATGTCATATATCTTATAAAGCAGGACATTCCAAAGTGTGAGCCTAAAGTACTTTGCCTCTTTCCCTAAAAGTATACATTTTGAAACCATAAAATAAACAGATTGCTGTTAGTTACCTAGAATTTGAAAAATGAAAAGCAAAGTCCATTCTACGGTAGTTTAGTTTAAAAACAGAAAGCAACGCTTGAAGGGAATAACTAGGGTGAGGACTCTCAAATGGTGTTCTCTTTGTTCTATGTAGCACATTCTTCCATCAAACAGAAGTGACTGGTCTTTTCAAAAAACCTAGTATAGTATGTCTTAAAGGGGAAAAAAAAAAAGCAAAATCTTTGAATGTGGAGAAAAGTACAGTCTGAACTTTATACTTACACCTGTCAAAGTCGAAAGCGAGCTGTAAACTGGCACAGAGGAAAGCCTGGCAGCTGGAGCACTTGAGCATATCACACTCGACCGTGACCCAGCCGTATCTTGCACAGACAAGCGGAGAGAGCTCAAGGGGCTTACCTGCCCACTTCAAAGAGTGTCCATGTTAAGAAAGACAACATTTCCAGTACATTACAAAGAGTAAGTCCCAAATTAAAACTTCAACTCATCCTTTGGGTAGACAGGAATAAAAAGATTAAGAGGAAAGCAATATCAAGTGGTGAGACCATCTTTAAAGCACAGGCACACAGTTTACAGAACGATGGTGGTCATCTGAGTAACATGTGGAGAGAGAAAGTTACTGCCTTTTCTCAAGGAAGCCCTGTGTATTTTGTTTACTGGTTGTGAGACAGATTACACAGGACACTCACTTTCACTTAATATGAAATACTATGAATTTAAAAGCACCAATGAAAGTACTGGGGTATGTCTAAGCCATGAATGCACAGTGAAGTTCAAAAGCACCGGGCTATGTCTATCAATGGGTGCGTGGTGAAGTTCAAACAGGGAGAAATATTTCTGCCACTCATCTATTGTTCTTTGTTGTACTGTATTCACTTTTACCTTCACAGGGTTAAAAATAGTAAAATTAATAATGCACTTCATTATTACCCCAAAAAGTTTGATTGTTACATACCAATGTGAGAGTGTACGTGTTTGAAACAGACTGAGAGCATTTCTAAGTATGTGCTTGGGAAAGTGTCCTAAACATTTATTGATCCTTAATATTCAACATTCAGCTTTCATATTTTACCTAAAGAGCTCTTACTTTACAGAATAAAGGGGGAAAAATAGGATAAAATATGAAAGACATAGCAAAGTTCTATACTTTTATAAGAGGTATGGGAATTTGAAAAACATCCCATTACCAACAAAAGAAAGACTGAAAGCTATAAAGTAGGATTTAAATGTAACTGCTAAAGGAGCCGGGATTAGCTGCAATGAAAACAAGTCACTTAACCAATGTAAGTTAAATAAATGATTAGCCTAACAAAATTAAAATCAATTTTATTTGTTGTTGTTGTTGTTGTTATATGCCGTCGAATTGGCCCCGACTCATAGCGACCCCTCCTTGGGTTTCCGAGGCAGTATCACTACAGAAGTAGGATTGCCCAACCTTCCTTCCGAGGAGTGGCTGGTGGGTTTGAACCGCCAGCCTTCTGGTTAGCAGTCAAGTGCCTTAGGCACTATGCTACCAGAGCTCCTCAATTTTATTTAATGAAAACAAAAGGAAACAGATCTAAATGATGTCTTAAAATCAGGAACGACTCCGAGGAACAATAGCGGAAGGGTAGTTAAAATACCTTCCCTTTCCCCAACAATTTATTCCTAAGGCTTTTAGGTGCTGAGCAAGGAAGGTGTGTGTGTGTGTGTGAGAGAGAGAGAGTGAGGGGAGCAGTTCAGTGCAACGTGTCAGAAGCCCAACGGGTGACAAGGGCATCATGTAGGACAGCGCAGTGTGGAGGTCTGGAGCCTGACTGGGGAGGAGATCATAGGATAAACAGGACATTAAATACAGAGGGTGACTGCTCGATGCCGTAGAGAGATTAGAGGTAACAGGAATTAGATTTGACAGTGTTAAGGGAGGGAAAATGTGAATGAATCCTGGGATGTAGCACTGGAATTGCAGGTGTCAGTGGAAATCATAGTTCTTTAATATGCATAGAAATGAATTTAGATGTAAATGTGAGTATACATGTATAAGTGTGTGTGTATACGTAGTCCCTAGCTCTGTCCTTAGAGGGGCCCAAGTCAGTGGCACCCAAGTAGCTATGAGCTCATCTGCATCCCCATCCTGACTTTTAAATAACATCCTCCATGTAAAAGAACCAAGCATCCTTGGGAAAATAGCTGATTCCAGGAATAGGCTATGGATAGTACGAGAGGAACCTAGAACATTTTGCACCAGAAAAGCAAGAAAGTGGTCAAAGAATGATGGGAACCTGTCAAAAGGACACAGAATTGAATTTGAAGGATCCTTCCTGACCAGATCAGGTCAGTTAGAACTCTGAAACGATGATAGTGATGGATTATAACTCAATGAATAACATAGGAAATCATGAGGCCATGCCGCTATAAATATGTCAAGGCTGAAGAGGAATGAGACACTTACATAGTTTCAAAGCACCTTCCCACAAAACATTATGCTATTACAAAGGAAGAGCTCCTTTACAGTGGAAAAGCCTGACCGCCCGCCCGTACTCAGGGAATCAAAATGATCATCATCAATGAAGGGATAAATTGAAACCCTGCAACATCCCGCAGGAGTCAGTGAGAAGAACACAGCATCACTCCTTCCACACTTCTGCCAAAGATGCACAAGCCTCCATCTAATCACAGTAAACATCAGACAAAGGCAAATCGAGGAACGTGCTACAAAATAACTGGCATTAAGTACAAATCATGATATTCAAGGAAAAACTAAGGAACCCTTCTAGATTAAAGGACACTAACGCAACATCTCAACTAAATGCAACATGTCATTCTCAACTGGATCCTTTTGCTATGAAGAATGTTACTAGCACAAATGATGAATGATTGGGATCTGAGGATTAGAGGGTAGTAAGTTATCAATGTTAACTTCCTGATTTTGATAGCTGCATTGTGATTATTTAGGAGAAAGTCCTTGTTTATAGGAAATACATATTCAAATATTTGCGAGCCAGGAGCTCTGGAGGCATAGTGCCTAAGGCATTTGACTGCTACCAGAAGGTTGGTGGTTCAAACCCTTGAGCTACTCCATGGAAGGAAGACTGGGCAATCTACTTCTGTAAGGATTTACCACCTTGGGAACTCAAAAAGGGTTGCTATGAGTCAGAATCGACTTGATGGCACTGAGTTTGGTTTTCTTGTTTTTTAAATGAGGCATCACTCTGACACTGTACTCTCAATACGCTCAGGATAAAAGTTCTTTGTAACCTTTCTATGTTGTTGTTATGTGCCATTGAGTCAACCCTGACTCATAGCAACCCCTCCTTGGGTTGCTGAGGCAGTATCACTATGGAAATAGATTGTCCAACCTTCCTTCTGAGGAGTGCCTGGTGGGTTTGAACTGCCAGCCTTCTGGTTAGCAGTCAAAAGCCTTAGGCACTATGCTACCAGAGCTCCTAACCTTTCTATAGGTTTGTAATTATTTTAAAATTTAAAAATTCTTTCAATAACAAAAAACCCAGCTTCTGAATAAGCAAAGTGCAGTAGGCAGCTTCTGCGATGGCTCCCAGTGGTCCCTGATGCTGCTATTCCTGGCTTTGAATAATCTGCTCCTCTTGACTGTGGCCTGGGCACTGTGACTTGCTTCTAGTGAACAGAGTAAGGCAAAACTGACAGGATGTCACTTCTGAGATTAGGTTACAAATTAGGTTCTGGCTTCCATCTTGCTCTCTTGCATGTTTGTTCTGATGAAGCCAGCTGCCATGTTGTGAATTGTCCTTATGGAGAAGCCCAAGTAGCAAGGAACCGAGGAAGGTCTCCAACTAATGGCCAGTGGGAAATCAAAACCCCCATCCCAACGGCCATGAGGAAATGAATTCTGCCAACAACCATGCAAGTGAGCCTGGAAATGAGTCCTTCCCTAGACGAATCTTGAAATGACTTCCAACACTTTGACTACAGCCTGTGGGAGACCCTGAGTCCAAAGACTCAGTTAAGCCAAGCCTGGATTCCTGAGCCACAGAAATTATGATAATGTATGTGTATTGTTTTAAGCCACTAAGTTTTAGAGTAATTTTTTCACACAGCAATGGACAACTAATACACAAAGGAAAATCTAGAAAGAGACAGGAAGTGCAGTATATATACATACAAACCCATCTGCTTTGGGTACCAAGAGTCCTAAGATATAGTCCTGACTCTGCTATTTGTTAACAGGTTGATCTCGGGCAATTCACATAACTTACTTGAAACTGCTGCCTCTTCTTTAAGATGAGGATAATACTAAGACCTATTTTTATAGATTTAAGGTGAAGACCAAATGACGCTATGTATATAAAAATGCACTATACATGGAAGTGAGTTGTTATTTCTTCTCCTCTCAGGCTTTTAGTTTTTCTTCTGTAAAAAGAAAAGGTTAGATAACCTCAAGCGTCGCTTTGAGGGATAACATTTTCTGTTTCCTGTAAAATTTCTTACCAAGTTTTGATTCTTACATTTAAAATATCAGAGTAAGTGGTTTAACGCACTGAAGAAAAACAATTCCAGGAGCAGGTAGAAAGTTCAACTTACAGGAAGCAAAAAAATAACATGGCACTCAACAACAACACAAATAAATTATAATCAAATTTTTCAAAGGATATGGAAAATGTTTCCACTCTGCTAAAGAAGGCTTCTTTGCTTGTAGATTCGGACGGAGGCTGATCTGCTTGGGGTGATCCATTAACTGACTGGATTGTGGCAGATGGGTCCTTCCTAAAAGAAAGTGGTAGAACTTGTTACTAAGCCTTCTATGATACCATTCTGCCTAAGCATTTTGTATCTAGCTTCTCTCCCCATTATATTACCAACCACACTGACAATGGATTTTAACCTTCCTAAAACCTTTTCAGTTATGCTATTCCTCAGTTTAATATCTTCAACGGTTTTACACTATTTGCTAAATGAAATTCAAATTCGTCAGTGTGGTATTCAAAACTCTATCTATACAACAAAGATGAATCGTTTTGCACATATAGTACAGCGTTGTCAGTGAAGGCAAACATGGGTATATGGATTGATAGATGGGTGGACAGGCTGAACTATTAGGTATGTCTATGAAGTGAGGAGTGTACCCAAGAACATGTATAGGGTTGGCAGACAATGGTCCTATAACTTTATGTGTATGATCTGAATTTCCAGGTGTATAGTGGAGCTGACAAGGGGCAAGGTTGAAGTCACTGCTTGGTCACAGCCAGCTACGCAGAGGGACCAAGTAGGTGAACCTGTGGACTCGGGACCATAGTCGCAGGGGACATCAAGCTCAATTGGCATAACGTACTACACAAAACATTGTTCCACCTCCTACTGTGGTGAGTAGAGACTGGGATCTTAAAAGCTTGCAAACTGCCATCTAGATGCAACAATGGGTCTCTCCTCGTCCAGAGCAAAGAATGAAGAAAACCAAAAATTCATGGAAACAATTAGTCCTAGTGACTGGTACACCATCCAATCTGCAGCCTATATGACTATGAGACCAGAAGAACTGGATGGTGCCCGGCTACTACTGTCAACCACTTGGAAGAGGACCTATGTAGGAGATCCTGGATAGAGAGGGAGAACAATGTGGAACAGAACTCAAAATCATTTGGGGAAAAAAAGCAGGGGAGACCAGGTTTGCTGGTCCAATGGAGACTGGTAGAACCACTGAGACTATGGCCCCTAGCTGCCCTTCAGGTCTGGAATTGAACCCATGCCTGTGGTTTCCAGCCAAACAATAGACAGGCATATGAGTTGAACATTTACCTGTGAATAGATACACTCCTTGGAGAGAACAAGCATGGGAGAAAGAAGGGCTACTTATGCACTGGGAGACAGCTCAGGGGGCTGGAGTGCATGGAGGGATGGACACAGGGAAGAGGTAACTATTGGGAGGAAGTGGGAGGGGAAATGTTGCATTGTGGTAAACTGTGGTCAATGTCACGAGACAAAGTATACGTGAACTGCTATATGGAAAGTGTATTTGCTCTGTAAATTTTCACCCAAATCACAATGAAAAACAAAACGAAACTCTATCTATAGTTGGCCATAGCTAACTTTCTAGCAGTTTCTACCTCTGGAGTGCTGCACTAATGCTATACTAGCAAACTGTTCTCCTACCTCACTCACTGTGCCCCCACAGGCCTTTGCTTAACTTTGTTGTTGTTGCTGTTATGTGCTGTCCAGTCAGACCCAACTCATAGCTTGGGTTTCTGAGGCAGTATCACTACAGAAGCAGACTGCCCAACATTCCAAGGAGTGGCTGATGGGTTTGATCCACTAGCCTTCTGGTTAGCAGTCAAGTGCTTTAGTGAACACAAAATAAGGCTCAAGGTGTCGGTCACACATCATACAGTATGAACTACTTTAGAGATTCAACTCTTTTAATAACAGAAAGAACAACTTCCTTATTAGTACCTGAGTGAGTTCCTGACTTCTACCCTCACCTTCTTATAAAAAGAGAACTAATCTGAAAACTCAAACCAGAGTAAAGACCTATAGAAGAGTTCATAAAAACTCTGAGAGAGAAAAATAATGAGCAAAAGAAATACCTCATTTTTAGTGAAAGCCATTAAAATGTTACCCCGGGGAGGAAATACTGAAAGATATGATTGTAATAAAAATAGGATTACACCAGTGACTATTGTAACAACAACATCAACACAATTTACTCTAAGTACCTTTCTCAGAAACTCAGAGAGAACTGGGGTAGGGTGAGTTCTTGGGAAAAAATTCAGAGGATCCGTAAATTTAAATGAGATAATGACATTTATTTCACAATGTACTAACTGAAACTTAGCATTTCCTTCAATTATGAAAGTCAAAAAGGAGAGAAGCATTAGCAGCACCTGTGAATCTGTCAACAGAATCGGATATTTTGTCATCACATTATGGTTGTCACACGTTTTAAAATACCGTTTACGTGCATCACTACCTGGAAACCGCAGGAGATAACAGATCCGCCACTGGATAGTACTTATGATTCAATCTCTTTTTTCTTCTACTAGCTTCATAACTGCATTTTCACGTAATTAGCTTCCTTTACAACCGTAGGGAGCTCTGGTGGTGTAGTGCCTAAAGCACTTGACTGCAAAACAGAAGGCTGGCGGTTCAAACCCACCAGCCACTCCTGGGAAGGAAAGTTGGACACTACTTCCGTAGAGATACTGCCTCGGAAACCGAGGAGGGGTCGCTATGAGTCGAAAGGACTCCCAGGCAGTGAGATTTATAATCCTAAGTATTTTACTTTATGTCTTTAAAAAGTATTATTCTGAGAAGGGATTCATAAACTTCACCAGACTGGCAAAGGGGTCCACGGCACCAACAACAACAAAAAAAAGTTAGGAAACCCCAAAAAACCAAACTCACTGCCCTCGAATGGGATCCGACTCACCGCGACCCTCCTGGCATTTCCGAGGTGGTCTTACTACGGAAGAACCCCAAACAAGAAAAGTGAGGTGCGCACTTGCAGTTCGCGGCTCTTCTTTCCCAATAACCCTCTACGCGGAAATACCACCCCTACTGGCGCGTCCGATAAAGCCCCAGGAAAAAGACAAGGCTCGTCGAGCGCAGCAACCGCATCTGCCCCCGGATCGCAGGAAGACGCCATCCCCAAAGCCCCAGGCGAGAACCAAGGTGATCCCTGAGGCCTGCGTTCCCCATCCCTTGCCAATCTGCGGGTCCCGGACCCAGGGAGGCCGCGCGAACTCACGCGTCCACGCTCCCCTCTTCTGGGGAAATCCCCTCATCTATCAGCTGCCGGACTTTCTGGGGGGTCCCTTCTGGGGAACGAACAACTGCACCCCAATTCTTTTCAAACCCCGCGACAAACGATTGCCCATCAGCGGGCGCCGCCATCTTGGTCCGCTGCCGAGTGGCTTCCCCGCGGGCTTGAACGCTCAGGAGCATGCGTTCTAGACGGTTAAGATCCGCCCTGGCACGTGACCTCTGACCCACCCCCTCCGGCCTATGTTAGAGCCAGTGTGTAGAGCCAGTGTGTAATGTGGGGGCTGTAGTGCTTACGACTAAATCTCCATTAATCATTCCTTTTATGAACGAACGGGACTCTGGTGGCATAGTGCCTAAGACATTTGATTGCTAACAAGAAGGCTGGTAGTTCAAGCCTACTAGCCACTCCTGGGAAGGAAGACTGGGCAATCTGCTTCCATAGAGATAATGCTTGGGACACCCCAGAAGGAGTCGCTTTGAGTCTGAATTAATGACTGCAGTGAGTTTGGTTTGGTTATGAACAAAAAGAGCTCTTGTAGCACAGTGCCTAAGGCATCTGACTGCTAACCAGAAAGTTGGTGGTTCAAACCCACCAGCCACTCCTGAGAAGCAAGACTAGGCAATCTACTTCGCTAAAGATTTACTGCCTCAGAAACCCAATGGGGGTCACATGAGTCATAATCGACTAGTTAGCAGTAAGGTTTTTATCAACGAGCATGTTTGGGCTGACAGCGTGTTTGTAGAGGGATATCACTCCAAATTCAGTTAGGATGAGGGTTGCACGTTAGCCTTAAAAGTTATTCATGTTAATATTTAGTATTAAGTCTGAAGTAATTCATTTCTAAATTATACCTTTTTACAAATAAGGAAATGGAGACCCTTGCTTGAGAGCAAATAGTTTAGAATGGTTGGATTTAGAGACTGTGGCATTTGACACTATTGAACACTATTGTCCTGCAAATATTGTGTCCTACTAATTGTACTAGATGCTGGCAGTGACCACAGTGAACAAGGGAGACGTAGTTCTAAGTGGAGTTAGACATCAAGCAAATAAATTGTCCTTTGGTTTTAAAATTATGATTATGTAAGTGGCTTAGTGCCTAAGGCATTTGACTGCTAACCAGAAGGCTGGTATTTCAAACCTACCAGCCACTCCTGGGAAGGAAGACTGGGCAATCTACTTCCGTAGAGATACTGCCTCGGAATCCCAAGGAGATGTCACTATGAGTCAGAATTGATTTGATGGCAGTGAATTTGGGGTTTTTTGGGGGAGTTTATAAAGAAGACTTAACAACGGTCCAATTGGAGGACTTAATTTAGGCTTCAGATTGAGGAAGTGGTGCTGAAGCTGAGATAGATGAGACTGTGGGGAAGAGACCTGCACAGAATCTCCCAAAGATCCAGTCTGGAAGGAGTTTGTCTCTTATAATAAGCTGAAAAAGAAGACTAATGGAGTTGAGCAGTGTGCAAAAGGGAAATTGGGATTACCCCTATCCTTCCAGCTCACTGCCTATGGCTCTGTCTCCAACAGTGTTCCCACTCACTGGGACCTGCCCCTAACATCCCTTCCCATCTTAAATTCATTGTCAATCATTATCATCATTTCTTTGCAACACAGACTAAAGATTAATTAATGTTAAAGAATTGTTACCCATATAGCTATTGAGACAAACTTGGTACTATTAAAATTTTGCATATTATGCTATCACCTCCCCCCATTGACTAAAAAGTATTTCTTAAGAATCTTCTTTGGAGAGTATGAAGGGATGGACACTGGGAGGAGGTGACTGTGGGGAGGAAGTGGGAGGGGAGCTGCTGCATTGTAAATTTTGGTCAATGACATGAGACAAAGTATATGTGAACTGCTGTATGAAAAGTGAATTT
>NW_006922088.1:582073-583439 GCF_000298275.1 Orycteropus afer afer | reverse complement strand
ATAAAAAAAAAAAAAGAAAAACAAACATTGTTCTTGTCCATTTGCTGTGTTAGCAAGTCTTTACATAATTTTAAGGGTATTTTACAGAGAATATAGAACAAAAATTGATGAACTTAATGTACAGAATGTTACCATTTTTTTTCCTTCCAGATTTGCTTCAAAATGTAACTCTGTAATAAAGAGATGGAATGTTAAAAATCAGAAAAACAAAAAAGAATCTTCTTTGGGGTTTTGGGAGGAACTTCCAGTAAGATGGTGGAATAGGCAGGCAAGCTACACAGATCCACTTCAACAAAGAGAAGGAAAACCAATTGAAACAGACCCAGAAGATAATTCTGGAGCCCAGAGCTCTGAAAGGAGGGGTACAGAAGTGGATTAAACACCAACTAGTAGAAGAACTTGCATGAAAACAGTGAATAAGAAGAAAAATGGAGCTGTAGACTGTCAGCTATCCTGATGGCACAGACAGTTTGAATATTTCCAAGTGGTGTTAGGATGTGAGAATTAACCTAAAAATCAGCTCTGCTCACCAAGGGCTGTATGGATGACTGTGCTGGTGGCTGGTGACTAAAATAGGAAACAGCGAAGAAGAAGACAAAATGAGCTGTGGACTTTTAGCTATCTGGAGGGCACAAGCATTTTGAATGTTTCCAAGCAGCAGCCATTTTGGATATTTAAAGTGACAGCACTCTTGTTCAGATTTCAGGAACCTAAGAATAGGCTCCACTTGCCAAGGACAACATGGACATACAGGAGACTGACAACTGGAAAGGACACAGGTGGTGAGTTCATAAGTGTTGCCAACTAGCAAATAGAAGAGCACAGTACCCTGCTTACTCAGATATATCCAAAGAAAATAAAAACCTTGGGTGAATCACTCTAACATACAATCACCAATTCAATTTAAGCACAAAAATGTCGCAATGTCTTGGAGACAACAGACCATCACAGTCCACACAAAGAAGCAAGATAAAGCAGTAGAAACAAGGGACCAGGATACAGACGCAGAACTCCTCCCCTGGAGGAGGAAGTAATGTTGGAACTCCCTAATAAGGAATTCAAAAGAATTATATTTGGGTACCTTCAACAGATCGAGAGACAGATCAAGGAATACACTGACAAAATTGAGGAAAAAACAGAGTGAATCCTAGAACAATTTTGGAAAGCGAACAGGAATAAAATGACAAAATAAATGAAAAATTAGAAACGATTCAAAATCTACAGATAGAAATCCACAAAATTAATAATACATTCTCAGAAATAGATAACACATTGAACAGGCAAAGGAGTAGAGTTGAATCAGTGGAAGATAGAATTAGTGAGATTGAAGACAAATACATCAATACTTCTTTGGAAAGGGATCAAT
>NW_006922088.1:580600-581582 GCF_000298275.1 Orycteropus afer afer | reverse complement strand
TAAGGGAATTTGTTAAAACCAGACCAATTTTACAAGAGATACTAAAGGGAGTCCTTTGGACAAAGAACCAACAATAGCAAATAACAACAGCCCATTAACACACATGATGATGTAATCCAGAAACCAACCCAGTTATGGAAGTATCCAAAGTAAATAAGCTCACACAATTGTAAACAGGGAACCAGAGGCATCGATTGGCAAGGAAGGACAACTACAAACTAAAAAGAAGGAAAAAGCAGTGTAGTTACAGAACTTCTAAATGGTAAAGAAGTCAAGACAAGTGCAAGACAGAACAGACTGTTCTAAACTTGGGAAGAAGATTATAAATCACAGGGTCACCTTAAAGAAAAACGATAAACCTTTACATCAAAATAAAAGAGGACAAGCTCAAATATTTAGCAAATACTAAAACAATAGCAACAAAGGAAATGGTAAGACAATTCATAAGCAAAACATGAGCTCAGCACATAAAATTACATGGAATAAAGAAATCAGCAACATCATGAAAAAACACAACAAAATGACAGCCATAAATTCATACTTGTTGATAATTACATTACACTGAGTTGCAGACTGGATAAGAAAACATAACCCATCAATATGCTGTCTAAAAGAGACACACCTTAGAGACAAAGACAAAAATAGACTAAAAATCAAAGGTTGGAAAAAGATACATCAAGCAAAGAGCAGGAATGGCAATATTAATTTCTGATAAAATTGAATTTAAGACAAAAACCACCGTAATAGACAAGGAAGGACATTTTATAATGATTAAAGGATAGATTTGACAAGAGAACATAACAATAATAAATAATCTATGCACCCAATGAAGGAGCCCCAAAATACATAAATCAAATGTTAACAAAATTGAAAAGACAAATAGATGACTCCACAGTCATAGTAAAACAAAAAACAAAAAACCAAACTCACTGCCATCACATCAAATCCAACTTATAGCAACCCCTCCTTGGGTTTCTGAGGT
>NW_006922088.1:575078-576094 GCF_000298275.1 Orycteropus afer afer | reverse complement strand
TAGACACCATTAAAATAGTTTTAAAGGGGAAAATAAGTCCCCTCCTCAATGTTGATTTTTAAAAATCTATATATTACTTTAGAAGCTCTGGTAGTGTAGTGCCTAAGACATTTGACTGGCAACCGTAAGGCTGGTGGTTCAAACCCACCGGCCACTCCTTGGAAGGGCAATCCACTTCCGTAGTGATACCGCCTCAGAAACCCAGTGAGGGGTTGCTACGAGTTGGATCCGACTCGATGGCCGTGGGTTTAGTCTGTCTCTCTGATTTAGTTTCAGTGATAATGTGTGCAGAGATGACCAGCTCACATAAACACGTCACACCAAACACAAATAGATTAATAATCTCAAGGGTTTGTGTCATCATTGAGGATAATTGGACTTAGTATTTCACAAAAGCTTTATCAGGAAGTTTTCCTTTAATGTCAGTTTAATGAGATGTCACTTGATACCTTCATAAAACTGTCTTATTCTCTTGAAGTGAAGTGAGTGTTCCTTAAATCTGCATTAAATGAGTATCTAAACCAATTATTGCTGGCATTGGGAATAAGAAATAATATCTGGACTTTGAGTTCTATTATCACAGCTGTTGAAAAAGTTTTCTAGTTTTAGTCCAGAGCTTTGCATCCAATTGTTGAAGGAAATCAGTAAATACTCAAATGACTCATGCACATCAATTAAAAATGATTGACCATTAACTGGTTTTCTTTTCATTGGACTCGGGCCATTAGAAGCACTGTGGAACTTGCTTTCAGACTATCTGCAGTGTGTGATGTCATGCAGTCTTCGTCGGCTACAAGTGTATCATTTATGTGTTATGGTAGCTGCAGTGTGGTAAACTATTTAATGTAGCTTTTCTAGTCATAAGTCTTTGTAAACTCCAGGGTGGAATTTGCTGGGAGCAACTGAGGAGCTCCGGATTGTAAAAGTTATCCACCTGGGGTATTTCTGTTGGGCGTGGCACTGGAGCAATGCTCTGGGAGGGTTGCTCTCTCTCAGGTGCTTAGAATTCTGATGCT
>NW_006922088.1:572126-573593 GCF_000298275.1 Orycteropus afer afer | reverse complement strand
ACCCAGTGGCAGTTGGAATCCTCCCAGTGGCACCTGACAATCTGCTTCCATAAAGGTAACACTGAAGAAAACCCTATGGAGTGGTTCTGGACGTTAATACAGGGATGCCATGAGTTGCAATCCACTGGACGGCAGTGGATTTAGTACAGGTTAGGGAAGCATGGATTTGTCTCCCAAAATTCCAGGTCTATTTCCTAGGGCTCAAGGGATCAGGCTTCTGGGAACCCAAAGCTTTGCTAAACACATTAGTTACCCGACCTAGATGTCAATCAAATGCCTAGCTGAGAACCACGAGAAGGGGGCGTACAGTGCTACAGTCTATCCAGTCCTCCAGAGGAGGGCTTTTTAACTTGAATACCTACAGGCAAAGTGCTTTCAAGATCTTCATGTTTCCTTGGCATTTCCCCTTTTAATTACCAGGAAACATTTTTAAAACTTTAAATTATAAACAATTTCAAGTTTTGGATGAGTATTCTGAATATCCATGTGCCCATCACCTATTTTTAATGTTAGCAATTTGTTTTCTTCTCTTGCTTTTGTTTTAGCTGGAGCTCTGGTTGCTCTGTGGTGAAGGCATTGAGCTGCTAACTAAAAGGTCAGCGGTTCAAACCCACCAGCTGTTCCACGGAAGGAAGATGAGGCAATCTACTTCCAAAAAGATTTTTCAGTCTTGGAAACCCGATGGGGGTCGCTATACATTGGAACCAACTTGATGGCAATGGTTTTTGTTTTGGCTAAAGTCTTTAAAATTAAAATATAGGCATTATGATATGCCATACTTAATTTATACATATCTTATTTATAAAAAAACTCAATTCAACTCACTGCTGTTGAGTCAGTCCCAACTCACAGCAACATCTCCTTGGGTTTCCGAGGCAGTATCTTCATTATACCAAAAGCAAACTCACTGCCGTCGAGTCGGATCCGAGTCACAGCGACCCCTCCTTGGGTTTCCGAGGTATCACTACAGAAATAGATTGCCCAACTTTCCTTCTGAGGAGTGGCTGGTTGGTTTGAACCACCTGCCTTCTGGTTAGCAGTCAAATGCCTTAGGCACTATGCCACCAGAGCTCCCATTAATCCTTTACTATCATCTAATAAACTGGTAACCAGTTGCTACCTAGTTGATTTCAAGTCACAGTTCTGCAGAGTAAAACTGTACTCCAGAGTTTGTTTTTAAATATGGAATGCTTCACGAATTTGCATGTTATCCTTGAGCAGGGCCCACACTAATCTCTGTATTGTTCCCATGTTAGTACATGTGCTGCGAAAGTGAGCTTGCTCCAGACTTTTCCAGGCTGTGATGTTTCTGAAGCAGATCAGCAGGCCTTTGTTCCAAGGCTTCTCAGAATTGAAACTATCAGTTTCTTTCTCCTTGAGCACCACCCAGAGATTCTGAATATCATAACCTTTCTGAATTCAAATTTCCCCAGTTGTTTCCAAAATGTCTTTTAAGATTGATTTGTA
>NW_006922088.1:564744-567236 GCF_000298275.1 Orycteropus afer afer | reverse complement strand
AACAACAACAACAACAATAGTCAAGGTCATACTTCGGCTCTTGTGGACTTGTTTTAACTATCTTCAGCTTCGACTTGAACTTGTAGATGATCAGTTGATGGCTGTGGTAGTTCAGTTTGTGTGTCAACTTGGCTGGGCCTGGTTGAGTGGCAGGGCAGCTGGATGTAGTATTCCTCATAATGAGACTGGTAATAACTCTATGGTGGAATCTACTGTGAGCACCTGAGTAGCTGCCTTTGGGTACGTGGTCTGCTTCCCGCATATGAGAAACAGCTTTGGGAATGGTCTCTAGCTTATGGCACGCTTGGACCCTGCATGTAGTTGTGTCATTGTTCAGCAGCCTGCCATGCTCTGCTGACCTGGGGACTTACAGTAGACTTAATGGCCTGCTGTGTGGTTTGGTAACATCAGGACTGTGCCTTTTTACTTGTCAACCTTGGGCTTGGCAGCCTGAGCAGCCAGCAGCTGTCTGAGTAAAGAGATGCCTCTTGCTCCAGTGGGCCGGGAGCAGGGCATAGCTGGACCCCAAGGCTGAGGGGCTTTCACTCAGCCCCTAGAGCTTGGCACTGACTTGGACTTAAAGCCTCCAAATTGTACGAATAAACTGCTGTTTGTTAAGCCATCCCATTTGTGGTATATTCTTGTCAGAGAGGCACCAGGGAACCAGAACAATGGTCTTTTCCACAGTCGGCCCCAGCCTTGTTCTGACTCATGATATTGAGCTTCTCCATCATCTCTTTCTGTAGATGTGGTTGTGCAGTTGATTTGATTCCTGTGTATTCCATCTGACAGGGTCCACATGTATAGCTGCCATTAATGTTGTTGAAAAAAACTATTTGCAATGAATTAGTCATTGGTCTTGCAAAACTCTATCATGCTATCTTCTGCCTCGTTTCCATCACCAAGGCCGTATTTTCCAAACACCAATCAATGCTGCTTCTTTGTTACCAAATTTTGCATTCCAATCACCAGTAATTATCAGTCCTTCTTGATTGCATGTTTGGTCAATTTTAAATTGCAGAAATTGGTAAAAATCTTCAATTTCTTCATTTTTGGCATTAGTGCTTGGGTTGTAAATTTGAGTAACAGGTCTTCCTCATAGGCATATGGATATCATCCTACCATTGATGACATTGCATTTCAGGATAGATTTTGAAATGTTCTTTTTGACAATGAATGTGATGCCATTCTTCTTCAAATTGTCATTCCTGGCATAGTAGATTCAAAATGGCCAATACCAGTCCATTTCAGTTTTTGATGCCTAGGACATCGATCTTTATGTGTTCCACTTAATTTTTTGATGACTTCCAATTTTCTTGGGTTCATGCTTTGTATATTCCTCATTTCAATTACCAATGTTTACAGATGTTTCTTCTCATTTTTGGTGTGACACTTCAGTAAATGAAGGTCCCATAAGCTTTGCTTCATCCATGTCATTAAGGTCAACTCTACTTTGAGGAGGCAGCTCTTCCCCAGTTGTGTTTTGAGTACCTTCCAACCTGAGGGGCTCATCAAGCACTGTATGAGATAGTGTTCTGCTAATCATAAGGTTTTCACAGGCTAACATTTTTTAAGAAGTAAATCACCAGGTCCTTTTCCTAGTCTGTCTTAGTCTGGAAGCTCTGCTGAAACCTGTCTACCATGAGTGATCCTACTGGTATTTGAAATACCAGTGGCATAGCTTTCAGCATCACTGCAACACACAAGTCACCACAGTATGACAAATTGATGAAGTAAAAGAGCTGAACAGCAGATTTCAAAGGACAGCTTGAGAAGACAAAGTAAAGTATTATAATGAAATGTGTAAAAGATCTGGAGTTAGAAAACCAAAAAGGAAGAACACATTCAACATTCCTCAAACTGGGGTGGGGGGGGGAGCCATCAGTTGCAATATTGATGGATTCTATGGGCAAAGTATTAAACAACACAGGAAGCATCAGAAGAAGATAGAAGGAACACCCAATGTCACTGTACCAAAAAGAATCAGTTGATGTTCAACCATTTCAGGAGGAAGCATATGATCAAGAACTGATGGTGTCGAAGGAAGAAATCCAAGCTGCACTGAAGGCACTCGTGAAAAACAAGGCTTCAGGAATTGATGGAATACCAATTAAGATGTTTCATTAAACAGATGCAACGCTGGAAGAAATTTGGAAGACAGCAATAGCTGACTGGAAGAGATCCATATTTGTGCCTATTCCAAAGAAAAATGATCCAACAGAATGAGGAAATTATTGAACAATATCATTAACGTCACCCAGGAGTTCTGGTAGCATAATGCCTAAGGCACTTGAGTGCTAACCAGAAGGCTGGTGGTTTAAACCCACCTGTGGTGTAGTAAATTACTTAGTGTGGCTTTTCTACCCGTAAGTCTTTGTAAACTCCAAGGTGGGATTTTCTATGAGCAACTGAGGAGCTCCTGATTGCTGAAGGTGTCTACCTGGAGTATTTCTGTTGGGAGTGGCACAAAACAATGTTCTGGGAGGTGCCCA
>NW_006922088.1:560823-563029 GCF_000298275.1 Orycteropus afer afer | reverse complement strand
TAGAAAAGCCAGGGGGTAGCCTGTGGTGTAGTAAATTATTTAGTGTGGCTTTTCTACCCATAAGTCTTTGTAAACTCCAAGGTAGGATTTTCTATGAGCAACTGAGGAGCTCCTGATTGCTGAAGTTGTCCACCTGGGTTATTTCTGTTGGGAGTGGCACAAAACAATGTTCTGGGAGGTGCCCACTCTCTCTCAAGTGCTTAGAGTTCTGATGCTATGATGGGCTAGTTTGACCACCCTGCCGGGCTCAAAAGGAGGCCTCCTAGAGGTAGAACTCTCTCTGACTGGTGGTTGAGGAAGACATGCTGCCGAAAGAGACACGCGCCCCGGAAAGAGACACGTGTTGCTGAGTAAGACACCGAGGGACATGCACTGCTGGGGGAGAGACTGTAAGAGACCTGGCAGAGAGACGGTGGGCTGGGAGAGAGACTGAGCGTTTTTCCTGAGCTTGTATTGTAGCCTGGTGCTTCCCTAATAAACTCCATAATCTGTGAGTTCTGTGTGGCCATTGCAGCAAATTATCGAACCCAGGAGAAGGTGGTGGGTGCTTTGGGACGAACAGCTGGTGAAAGGGCTGGAGGGAGGCAGCATGTCTGGCCTTGTAGTAATAGGCCTTGTGCTATTGATGGTGATTCTGCCTTCCTCTTGTGGGGTTCTGGGAGGTCAGAATATGTGGCCTCCTTGCCGTTTTTGCACCACCAGCCACTCGTCTGAAGGAAGGTTGGGCAATCTACTTCCGTAGTGACTACTCCTTGGAAACCCAAAGAGGGGTTGCTATGAGTTGGGTCTGACTCGATGGCACATAACAACAATAACAACAACAACAACATCATTAACATCACATGCAAGTAAAATTTTCCTGAAGATAACTCAAAAATAGTTACAGCAGTGCATCGATAGGGAACTGCCAGAAATTCAAGCTGGATTCAGAAGATGATATGGAATGAGGAATGTCATCGCTGAAGTCATAAGGATCTTGGCTGAAAGCAGAGAATACCAGAAAGATGTATACCTGTAGTTTATTGAGTTTGCAAAGGCATCAACTGTGTAGATCGTAATCAATTATGGATAACATCACAAAGAATGGGAATTTCAGAACACCTAATTGTGCTCATGAAGATCTTGTACATAGACCAACAAGGGGATACTGTGTAGTTTAAAATCAGGAAAGGTGTGTGTTAGGATTGTATCCTGTCACCATACTTATTCAGTCTGTATGCTGAGTAAATAATCTGAGAATATGGATTATATGAAGAACAGCGCATCAGGACTAGAAGAAGACTCATTAACAACCTGTGATACACAGATGACATAAGCTTGTTTGCTGAAAGCAAAGAAGACTTGAAGCACCTAGTGATGAAGATCAAAGACTACTCTCAGTGTGGATTACACCTCAACATAAAAAAAAAAAAAATCCTCACAACTAGACCAATAAGCAAGATCATGATAAATGGAGAAAAGATTGAAGTCTCCAGGGATTTCATTTTACTTGGATCCACAATTAACACCCATAGAAAGAGCAGTCAAGAAATCAAATAACAAATTTCATTGGGCAAATCTGCTGCCATAGTCCTTTTTAAAATGTTAGGAAGTAAAGATGTCACTTAGAGGATGAGAGGAGCTCTGGTGGTATAGTGAGTAAGGTATTTTGCTGCTAATCAGATATATACACACCCATGTTCATCGTAGCACTATTTATAATAGCAACAAGATGGAAACAACCTAACAATAGAAGAATGGATGACAAAACTATGGTACACACAATGGAATACTATGCAACACTAAAGAATAATGTAGAATCTGTAAAACCCTGCAGAACGTGGGTGAAGATAGAGAACATGATGCTGAGTGAAATAAGTCAATCACAGAAGGACAAATATTGTATTAGTTTACTATTGTAAAGAGTCAAGGAAAGGTTTATATATGAAAGAAAACTTTCTTTGTTGGTTACCAGGGATGGGAGGGGAGGGCAGGGAACACTGACAGATAGGTAGAGACAAATACTGATTTGGGTGAAGGGAAGGGCAATGTACCAAAAGTGAGTAATCAACATGGTGGCATTGAGGAAGAGGAAGACATAGAGAGGTACATGGAGGTACAGAGAAGAAAGATGGCAAGCATTGATCTATAGGTGGATAGATGAATGGACAGGCTGAATGATCAAGTATGTCTAGGCAGAGGGGAATGTGCCCATGACCATGTATAG
>NW_006922088.1:551680-560468 GCF_000298275.1 Orycteropus afer afer | reverse complement strand
CTTCCTTCTGAGGAGTGGCTGGTGGATTTGAACCGCCAGTCTTCTGGTTAGCAGTCAAGTGCCTTAGCCACTATGCTACCAGAGCTCCCATACTCTGTATAACATACTACACAAAAACATTGTTCTACATCCTACTTTGGTGACTGGCATCTGGGATCTTAAAAGCTTGCAAGTGGCCATCTAAATGCAATGATGGGTCTCTCCTTGTCCAGAGCAGAAGACTGAAGGAAAGGAAAGATGCAGTTCAAACTCACCAGCTGCTCCCTGGAGGGAGATGAGGCAATCTACTTCGATAAAGATTTACATCCTTGGAAAGCCAATGGAGGTCCCTATGAGTCGGCATCTACTTGATGGCAGTGTTTTTTTTTTTTTTTTAAAGACAAAGGTGTACCTGACTCAAGCCAGGGTATTTTCAATGGCCTCCTGTGTATGCGAAAGCAGGGCAATGAATAAGCAAGACTGGAGAAAAATTGATGCTTTTGAGTTTTGGTGTTGGTGAAGAATGTTGGATACACCGTGGACTGCCAGAAGAATGAAAAAAATCTGTCTTGAAAGAAATGCAGCCAGAATGTTCTTTAGAAGGATGGATGGCAGGCTTTCACCCACACTCTTTGGACATGTTATCAGGAAGGACCAGTACCTTCACAAAGACACTAAGCTTGGTAAAATAAAGGGCCAGGGAAAAAAAAGGAAGCCCCTCAATGAGATGGATTGACACAGTGGCTGTGTCAATGGGCTCAAAGATAGTAATGATCCTAAGGATGGAGTAGGAACGGCACTGTTTCCTTGTGTTATGCACCGGGTGAGTTGGAATGGACTCCACTGTACCTTACAACAACCCACCCACCAAAATCCAAGGCTGTTGAGTCCGTTGTGACTCGTATTAACCCTATAGACAGAGTAGAACTGCTCTATAGAGTTTCTAAGGCTTGATCTTTATGGAAGTAGACTGCCCTATCTTTTTCTCTCGGAACAGATTGTAGGTTGGAATCACCAACCTTTTGGTTAGCAGCCGAGCACCTTAGCCGCTGCACCACCAGGGCACCATCCTAACAACACCAACTAATGTAATAGCCAATAACGGTTTCTGCTGAGGTTTCGGTTTGTGTATCTCTGAATACCAGTGAGATATAGCATCTTTCCACGTTTGCTAACTAGTTTTTCATTGTTCGTTTATTTGGGACGCGTTTTATACTGTTTTGAACTTAGGGTGGAGTTCAGTCTGTCCTACTGAAAGACAGGCCAGATGAAACCCAGGAATATCTCATTCTTACAAACTTTGACTCCGCCCCTGTTTTTATTTATTTATTTTTCCTTCCCCGAGAGAGCCCTTTGTGTGTGTCAACAGAGAAAGAGATGTCAGCCTGCAAAGTAGGAGGAACTCTGTATCGCCCCACACATGTGTATTATGTACACATTCTGTTTGATTTCAGTGTTTATGAGAGAGATCCTGAATCCTAACCTGGCTAGAGTACAGGCTGCTGTCGCCGGTCTTTCTGCATTCAGGGCCTTCCTCACTCGGCCTTCGATTGGTTCGCCTGATTCCGCAGGAGCCGCCGCGACGCGGGCTTGCTTAGCACGGTTGATGCGAGTGATGAGTGGCTGCTTCTGCCTTTCCGTCCCCCCACCTTTTTTTTTCTTTCCTTTTTTTTTTTTTTTTTTTAAAGCCATAGCTATGGTTACCACGTCTCTCTCCGCCTCCCTTCACTTACAAAGAAGACCACTGTTCATTGGCTGCCTGTCACCAAGGCGGTTAGCCATTGGTCACTGGGGAGGCCCGGGCGCTCCCCCCTCTCCTGTCTCCCGGGTCTCTCGAGGAGCCCTGGAAGGAGGCTCCGCTGGTGCTGCCGGGCCAGGGGCTGCCGAGATCGAGCTGCGGCAATCATAAGCGGGTCATGTCGGCCGCCCAGGGCTGGGACAGGAACCGCCGGAGGGGCGGAGGCGCCGCAGGAGGCGGCAGCGGAGGTAGCGGGGCCGGCGGGGGCAGTGGGGGCAGCGGGGGTCGGGGAACCGGCCAGCTCAACCGCTTCGTGCAACTCTCCGGGCGGCCGCACCTGCCAGGTGAGTCGTGAGCCATGGTCCTGACAGTTTGCGGGCGCGACGAGAAGGCGCCTGCTACTCTTTCTTTTCTCCCTGGCTTTTCTTTTCCTTGGGAGGAAGAAAGGCAGGCCCCACGCGTAGCAGAGGGACTGGGGGCTAGAAAAAAGGGTGTCTTTAAGGTCAGGGAAGAAACTGGAGCAGCACGAAGAAAAGTATTTTTGTACTGTTGAAAACTGCTGAGAGCTGTGTTTCTTTTTAAAAGGAGAGGCCACTGTCTCAGTGACATTCCCAAATGTTTCGCTTACTCTGTTCCCAGTCTCCTCCCCTTCCGCAGTTTGATCTTGGAAAAGAAAGACATTGGCGCCTAACTATGGGGAAGGATTTCCAAAAGGGCTTTAAATGGAGGGGAGAGGAAAGGAGAGTATTCCAAAAAGTGATTTTGGAAAAATCACCCCGAGTGTGTGAGTTAGGCATTCCGAAACGGAAGAAAGGAGGAGAAAGTGGATTGTTGGTAGGGGTGGGCGGGGGACACAGAACCCAGAGGATTAAGAAAACTAGTTGAATTATTAATATTTTGGAATGTCCAGAGACAGAATGGATGGTAGTGTCTGGATTTTAAGGGGGAGAAGACGAAGATCAAGAATGATGTACTTAGTGACAAAACTATGCAGTGTCTACGATATAGACGCGACTGATTGAGAATTGGAAACATGTACCCAATGCAACTGTTCCATGTTTTGGCCTCAAATTCCCAATCCTTCAGTTCAGATGCCTTAAAAAACAAAATGAAGTCAATAAATATGTGTAAACAGTTACAAAGTAGCACCGTTGTAAGGGAATTTTCAGCGAAGCACGAGGAAAGTGGAGAATTGAATACTGAACAGTAAATATTGAGTGGTGCGAGCTAGTTTTGACACGAAGAGAACTACTAGGGATGGTTCATTAATCGTTCACCATGTTTTCTTGTGAAGAATGTTGAAGTTGATGACACTAGTGATTATTTGCTTAGCTAATGAATTTTGAGAACATGATGGTTTTTGAATGTGGTTACTGCTGTGCTGTGTGTACTTCTAAGAATTCAAAAATGATTATTTGATGACTCTGAAGGTAACAAAGGGAATTTTGCATATTCAGTGAGACATCCGCTAATTTTTTGATAAGTTGATTGATTTGTACTGCAAATGTACACTAACCCATTTTTATATGCAGCATTAAAATAAAAATTGAGGCAGTTATATATTATGAAATGTACATAACATACCAGGCATTGGGACTGAAACTATAGCCTCTGACTGGGCATTGGAGAATTGCTAATATGTGATCTGCAACATGAAAAAGAGGTGTGATACTTTTTCTCACTGTACATTAATAACAAAAACTTAGATTTTTGTGTATTGATGGTTTAGAAGATAAACTTCTTAGCGAGAATGTTCACCAGTTTGCCCTCTACTGCATTCTTTGGGTGTTTGATCTTAGATGACTTATGATGGCTTCAAGTAGGCATTCCTAGGCTCCAAGAACCTGATTGATGTACTTCCTTACTGCCACCACCTGATGGCAGTGGAAGCCATGATTTTGGACTTGAGGCTTAGGTGTGGAGCTATTTCTGCATTTTATTTTCTTTGCACACAAGGCTGAGAACAGTCATTTGTCCCAGGGTGAAGATAACCATGTCCAGACTGTGAAAATTTGGGAAGTGGGTTCATTATTCTTTTCTTTCTGCTTTCTTTTCCCTTTGACTGGTACTTCATTCCTCCTTCCCCAAGAAGGCATTCTCTGTCTTTTCCCCATTCCCAAAATTAGGAAATCTCACTAGCGTATATTTTAAATTATTTCACGTCAGTTTTTCATCCTCCTAGATATTGCAATTTAAGTCACCTTTATCTCTCTTTGATTGGTAAGTTTTGTTATGAGAGATTTAAAAATATTTTAGGTGATATGAAGGAATAGGAAGAGCTAGATCTGTTTTATGGTTGAGCCTGAAGGTAAAAAAACCTTTGTTTTTCTTTTTAAGTATATTGGAACTGACTTTCTCTCTCTTTTGAAGTCTAATCTTATTTTCCATCCTACCAAAACTTCGAGATATTAGGGATCTCTGCCCTAAAAAAGGAGCTCTGGTAGCACAGTGCCTAAGGCATTTAACAGCTAACCAGAAGGCTGGTGGTTCAAACCCAGCAGCCACTTCACAGAAAAAGATGGGGCAATCTACTTCCGTAAAGATGTACTGCCTTGGAAACCCAGTGAGGGTCACTATGAGTCGGAATTGACTCAACGGCAGTGAGGTTTTTTTTGTTTTTTCTCTTCAGTTAGTCCCCAGTGAAACAAAAAAACTACGTAGTCCTCCTGGAGCATTCTCTGTTTGGTGATAGCCTCTTTATCCATCCAGTTCTGTGGACCTGAAGGTTGGGCATCCTGCTTACATTGTCCTCCCCCTTGCTTTCAGATACGATCAGGCACCAAGGCCTGTTGATTTGACATCTGCCATAATTCCAGTCCATGCTGCCAGCACCCTTCACGTTGGTCTCCTACAGCAGCTCCCTCCGCAGTCACCTGCTTCTGTTCTTGCCCTCCAGTTTTTTAAATAGATCAAAACATGTGCCATTTTAAATGTACAATTCAATGACATTTGTTACCATCACCACTATGCATTTTCCACTGTTTTTCATCCCCCTAAATACAAACTCAGTATCCCTTAAGCAATAACATCCTATTTCCCCTTCCCTCACCCCCTGGTAACCACTAAAAAACTTTGTATGCATTTGTATATTCTGAGTATTTCATATAAATATCATTAATAAGATACTTGTACTTTTTTGTGTGTGATTTAATTCACCTTGGTTAATGTTTTCAAAGTTTATTCATGTCATGGCCTATCTTAGAACTTCCCTTCTCTTTATGGCTGGCTAATATTCCATAGTATGGATATATACCTTGTCACGTTTCTCCATCCATCTGTTGATGAGCGCTTGGGTTGTTTCCAGCTTTTGGCTATTGTGGATACTGCTGCAGTGAGCATTTGTTTGTACTTATTTAAGTCCCTCCTTTCAAGTCTTCTGGGTGTTTACACCTAGGTGTGGAATTGCTGGGTGTGGTAACTGTTTTACTTTTTTGAGGAACCACCAAACTGTTTTCCATGAAACCGCACCATTTACATTTCCAAAAGCAGTGGATGAGAATTCCATTATCTCTGCAGCTTTGCCACCACTTGTTATTTTGTGTTTTCTGATATTAGCTATCTTGGTGGGTGTGAAGCGATATGTCATTGTGGTTTTGCATTTCTCTAATGACTAATAACACTGAGCATCTTTTCATGTGCTTATTGGTCATTTGCGTACTTTCTTTAGAGAAATTTCTGTTCAAGTCCTTTGCCTATTTTTAGAAATTTGGTGGTTTGTCTTTTTGTTGTTGAGTTTTTGGGGTTCTTTATGTATTCTGGATATTAAACCCTTATGAGATCCATGATTATCAAATATCTTCTCCTGTCCCCTGATTTTTACAGGACGCTCATCTTTTGCAAGTGTAAATCTATTCTCAAAGCTGTTTATAACTCTTTGCCAGTTTTTCATTGCTCTTAGGATAAGGCAGAAATCCTTAACATGATGGGAGCTCTGGTAGCATAGTGCCTAAGGCACTTGACTGCTAACCAGAAGGCTGGCGGTTCAAACCCACTAGCCACTCCTCGGAAGGTAGGTTGGGCAATCTACTTCCCTAGTGATACCTCCTCGGAAACCCAAGGAGGGGTCACTATGAGTCAGTCAGGTCCGACTCGAAGGCACATAACAACAGCAAAAGCACTGCATGATCTGGCCTCTTTCTAACTTTCAACTAACCCCACATCATGCTTTCTCGCTCTTTGCTCTTTGCTGTTTTTCACTTCCTTCTTTCCTTCCTGTATATCATAAAGGAGTCCCAGTGGCACAGTGATTAAGCTTGGCTGCTAATTGAAAGGTGTGATTCTAACCCACCAGCTACTCTGGGGGAGAAAGATGTGGCAGTCTCCTTCCATAGATTGCAGCCCTGGAAACCCTCTGGGACGGTTCTTCTCTGTTCTGTAGGGTTGCTGTAAGTCGGAATTGATGGCAGTGAGTTTGTGTTACAGATTGCCACAGGGCCATTGCACATGCTATCCCATCATCCAGGAACCGTCCCACCCCTCATTCTGTTTGCTTATTTTAACTTATGTTGCACTGAATCTCTGCTCACACACACTTTTTCCCCTGCAGGGAAGCTTTCCCTGCCCTTTCTGACGTGGTCTCTTTTCCCTACACACACTTGTAGCACCTCGTGGTTCTCCTTGGGGACTGTTAACATTTGTGTGATTCCTTGATACACATGATTTTATACTCCTTACACATACATGCACAATTCTAATTAATACATTGGCATTATGTGTAAGCAGTTAGTCTCTAGTGAATTTGATTAATTAGTGTGGTTCATTCCCTTGACCCCACTGACCCTAGACAAATGGATAAAATCAGGTTCTTAAAATGTAAAGTAGTGAACTAGACCCTCCATCCACGGTGACAGCATAGATATTTTTTAAAACCTTATTGGAGCAGCTTCTTGTCTTTCTGCTGTTTCCTAAAATAGAATCGTGATTATGTGTTTGCCCCATAAGCCAAAAATTTCACAGCTTCGAAGTCCTGGATTTCTACTCAGTCTCCAAGTCTCCATAAAACCAGTAAAAAACGGGGAGCAGGGCTTTCTGTGGAGGAGGGATGCAGAGGTGGAACCCAGAGGCAGGGGTCAATGGAACCCAATCAATGTTGTCACGTACCTGTGTGAGTTTGATTAAATACCGTGTATTTACTAGGAGAATTGTTAAACAGTGTTGCTAACATAGGAACTGGAAAACTGACAAAGGGGAGGAAAAATTACAACAGTTGGTGAAACGGGGTAAAAATAATACTGATGCCTCTTAACTTAAAAATTTATAATAAGTAATATTTGCACATACTATAAAATTGAAATGGTACAAAAGACTCCAGGTTATTGGCTCCCTTCCCCAGAAATGTGGGGGGGGGGGGGAGAGAGAGAGAAAGAGAAAAAGGGAGAGGGAGTGTGTGTGTGTGTATGTGTGTGTAGAGAAAGGGAGAAAGGGGATAGAGTGAGAGATTGACTGTGGCATTTCTTTGTTTGGATGAAAAAACCAAAACCATACTCACTGCCTTTGAGTCGATCTGACTCACAGAGACTGCTCCTTGGGTTTCCAAGGCATTATCATTACGGAAATAGATTGCCCAGTCTTCCTTCCGAGGAGTGGCTCGTGGGTTTGAACTGCCAGCTTTCTGGTTAGCAGTCAAATGCGTTAGGCACCACGCTACCAGAGCTCCCTTTGTTTGGATGGCTGTTTTAAATATTTAGTTTAATTGCTAATACAAATAATAATATAAATAATATAATAATAATATCCCTGTACATATGTAATTTTACACACCAGTGAGTCTAGCTTTAGGAAAATTCCTGAAAGTAACAATTGCTGCCTCAGAAGATATGTCCTATTTAAATTTTGATCAATACTGTCAAACTGCTCTCCATAGAGATTGTATGGGTTTATGTTCCATGCTGTCGGTGTTAAGAGTGTTGGCTTCACATACCCTTGGTAGCAGAGTGAGCTTTCAACCTCTTTTTTTAAGTTGCCAATTTGATAGGTATATTTTTTCTAGTTATGAAGGATTAAGCATCTGTTCAGTAGGTATAAGAGCCATACTTATTTCCTTTATTTATAGTATTTGTTTATATTTTTTTCATTTTTTGATTGGGATATTTCTTATTGTTTGTAGGAGTTCTGTATGTTTTCAGGAAATTAGTTTTTAGTCTTTGACATGTCTTGCATATGTTTTCCATGGTTTGTCATTTGTAGTTTTGACTTCATATATGGTGCATTTTTTTTCAGCAGAAATTAGAAAAAAAAAATGTATGAAGTTGAATTTATCAGTCTTATGACTTACAAGTTTTCTGTCAAAGGCCTCCCCTATTTCAATATTATTTTTAACTAAAATAAAAATTCTGTGTTTTCTTCTGGCATTTTAAACATTTTAAGTTCATGGATCTATCCATACACGTTATAAGTTGAATCAAGTGGTGAGGTAGGACTCCAACTTTCCTTTTCTTCCAGGTGACCCAGTTGTCTCAGTACCCTTTATTAAGTGCACAGTCCATCTTTCCCCTACTGATTTGAAGTGTCTTCTACAGATGTGCTAATGTAACTATAATTGGAGGTTATTACTGGACTTTTATTCTGTTTTATTGATCTGCTCACCTATGCATACCTATTGACCGTATTCTTTGATTGTAGCCCTCCCCTATTCCACTTCCCAGAGTTTCCTTGGATATTCTTGCTTGTTTATTTTCTCACAGAACTTACACCAGTTGCATTGAATTGACTCCAACTTATGGGGACTCCACGTGTGTCAGACTAGAACTGGGCTCCATAGGGCTTTCAATGGCTGGATTTTTGGAAGTGTCTTGCTAAGCCTTTCTTTAGAGGAACTTCTGCGTGGACTTGACCTTCTGGTTAGCAGCTAACACAATTAACCATTTGCCCCACCCAAGGACTCTTCCATAAAACTGAGAATTAGCTTATTAGGTCTCCCTGCCCCTCTCCTGTTGGTACTGCATTATATTTAGTGATTGATTTGGAGATGACTGACATACTTTTGAGGTTCACTATTCAAGAACAGGGCATCTATTCATTTCTTGTCTTCACATCTTCTCTTAGATCCCTCAGTACCATTTTATTTTATTT
>NW_006922088.1:544219-549190 GCF_000298275.1 Orycteropus afer afer | reverse complement strand
TGTGAGACCTCCTACTTTGTTTTTCTTTTTCAATAGTGCTTTGCTTATCCGAGGTCTCTTTCCTTTCCATATAAAGTTAGTGATTGTTTTTTCCATATCCCTAAAGAATATTGATGGGATCTGAATTGGGATTGCATTGAATGTATAGATTGCTTTGGGTAGAACTGACATTTTCACAATGTTCAATCTTCTTATCCATGAGCATGGGGATGTTCTCCCATTTATGTAGATCTCTTATGGTTTCTTGAAGTAGTTTTTTATGGTTTTCTTTGTACAGGTCTTTTGTGTCCCTGGTAAGATTTATTCCCAAGTATTTTATTTTTTTGGTAGCTCTTGAGAATGGTATTGATTTCCTTATTTCTTTTTCAGCGATCTCTTTGCTGGTGTAGAGGAATCCAACTGATTTTTGGATGTTGATCTTATATCCTGCCACAATGCTAGATCTCTCAATTAGTTCCAGTAGGTTTTTGACTGAGTCTCTTGGGTTTCTCAGTACCATTTTAAAGATTTTCTCACATAGACCTCTCATGTTTCTGGCTGTGTTGATTCTTTGGTATTTTGTCTATTTTGTTGCTTTTGTAAGTGAGCTACTTTGTATCTGTCATCTTTTTTGAATTCAGGAATGCTGTTAATTTCTGAATATTCAATTTATTACTGGCCAAAGATAATTCTATTATTATCTTCTTAATTCTAATATAATTTGTAATAGTTTTCTAGTTGTTTATCTAGGGCTTTGCAGTTAAATAATCGTATAACTACCAAAGAGTCATTTACTTCCTCCTTTCCAGTTTTTATACTTCTTTCTTTCTTTTGTTGCATTGGTTTGGCCAGTACTTTTCCAAAACATTGGACAATAAGGTGGTAGTGGATCCTTGATTTATTCCTGACTTCAGTGGGATGGTTCAGTGCTTTCTTTCCAAGCATGATCAGATTTTAGATCTAAGTGTATGTACGCTATCATGTTAAAGTATTCCGCTGTACTGATTTTACTAAGTTTTTTTAAAAAATTGTGATTTGGGTGAAGATTTACAGAGCAAATTCACTTTCCATACAGCAGTTCACATACACTTTGTCTCATGACATTGACCACAGTTTACCACAGTGCAACAGCTCCCCTCCCACCTCCTCCCCACAGTTACCTCTTCCCAGTGACATTTTACTAAGATTTTTAAAATGCTAAAGGGGAATGAAGTTTATCGAATGCATTTTCAGCATTTGGGAATTATGATGTGGTTTTTCTCCTGTGATCTATTACTGTGGTGAATTCTATTATTAGACTTAGTGTTACTGAACCATCCTTGCATTTCTTAATCTGCTTGGTTTGTCAGGGCATGTTATTTTCAATGTGCTGCTGGATTTTCCTTGCTAAATTTTATTCAGAAGTTTTACATCGCTCCCGTGCTGAAGTGTTTTGTAGTCTCCTTTTTGTTGTCCTGTGTTTGTTGGATTATGCCACTTTCATAAAAAGAATTCTAAGCTTGCTTTCTTCTCTTCTCCCCGCCCCCCCCCACCCTTTTTATTTTCTGCCTCCAAATGAAATCATTTGCATCATTTCAGGGAGTAGCTTTTTGAAAATGATCTCTATTTCTATGATAATTTGCTTACTATTGACAACTTTTTTGGGAAAGATTTGTTAATTTATATTATCCTAGAAAATCTTCCATTTCATCCAAGTATTAAAAATTTTTATACAAAGTTGAGCAAGTTATTTTATGATTTTTAAAGAAATATCCTCTGTGTCTGTGGTTATTTATTCGTTATCACTTCTTTTGTATATGTGAAGCCTTCCTTGTCCTTTTTTCCTTGGATTTAAAAAAAAAATTAGATCTACTGTTTTCTCATTTATTTTCACTGCTTTAAATCTTCCCTTCCCTTAAGTTTGTTTTATGATTGTTTTTCTACTTATGTTCGTTGCTTAATTTTTTTTCATTACTTCCCAAAGGTTTAAACTGTAATATTTCTTCTGAGCACTGCTTTAGCTGTGTTGTGTCCCATAAGTTGTAGGTTTCTCATTGTAGTTGTTTTAGGAATATTTTGCAATTCCAGTTTTGATTTTTTTCCCTTCACACAAGAGTAGTTTAAAATAAAGTTGTAGAAATTTCCAAATGTCTTTTTATGTTTATTTTTCACTTTTGTCATTTAAAGAGCTCTGGTGGTGTATTGCTTAAGGCATTTGACTGCTAACCTTTAGGTTGGGGGGTTCCAACCCACCAGCCACTCTGCCGAAGGAAGACTGGGCAATTCACTTCCATAAAGATTTACCGTTGCTAGTTGCTATGAGTCAGAATCAACTCGATGGCAGTGAGGCCCCCTGAGTCATTTTTATTTTCATTGCATTTTAAGTATATTGTCTGAACTGTTCCTACTTTTTAGGTTTAATTGAAGATGTCAGTGGTGCCTTCTGTCTAGAGTTGGTTTTTGTGGCTGTTGTATGCATATTTGAAAAGGTAATTTTGGTTTTCAGGTTGTTGTTGTTAGGTTCAGGTTAGAGTGTGATATTTATCAATTAGATCTACTTTGCTCATTATGCTATTTAAGTCTTTTGTGACTGTTTTATTCTATTGTATAAAGGATTGCTATGAGTTGAACCAACACAGTGGCACCTAACAACAACAAAGTCTTCGTAGTCTTATTTTTAGTCTTTCTGGTTAATCACATGCTAATAGAGATGAATTAAAGTCTTCTAATGTGTTTCTCTTTTTTTTCCCTTGTATTTTCAGTAGCTTATGGCATATTATTCGGTACATAAATATTCATAATAATTAAATGTTCATTTATATATTTTTAATAACCTTTGTAATTTTGTTTTACTGTTTTTTGTCCTGAATTAAACATCATTTCTTCCATTTGCTCTACCTATTTTTTGTTAAAGGGCAAGTTTCAGAGTCTCTTCTGATATTTATTTTGGTCTTCTCTTCCTTTCCTGTTTTTTTAATGACCGTTGCTTCTTCTTGTCTTTCGTTATTGTTCATTGTGTCAAAGGTGTTCTTGAGATGGTCTTTAAATTCATGTGGGATATATTTAAGGTCATATTTTGACTGTCGTGACTTCTTTTAGTTTTCTTCAGCTTCAACCTAAACTTGCATGCAAGCGATTGATCAGTTCTATAGTCCATCCCTGGCCTTGTTCTCACTGATGATATTGACCTTCTCCATTTTCTCTTTCCACAAATGTAGTGAATTTGATTCTTGTATATTCCATCCAGCAGAGCCCATGTATATAGTTGCTGTTTATGTTGATGAAAAAGGTATTTGCAATGAATAAGTTCTTGGTTTTACAGAATTCTAGCATTCAATCTCCAGCATAATTTCTATCACCAAGGCCATATTTTCCAACTACCAGTGCTTCTTCGTTTCCAGCTTTTGCATTCTGTTGTTGTTACATGCCATCGAGTTGTCTCTGACTCATAGCAATGCCTCCTTGGGTTTCTGAGGCAGTATCACTATGGAAATAGATTGCCCAATCTTCCTTCCGAGGAGTGGCTGGTGGGTTTGCATTTTAATCACCAGTAATTATTAATGCATCTTGATTGCATTGCTTGGTCAATTCCAGACTGCAGAAGTTGGTAACAATCTTCAGTTTCTTTATCTTTAGCCTTAGTGGTTAGTGTGTAAATTTGAGTAATAGTATTAACTGGTCTTCTTTGTAGGCATATGGATATTGTCCATACAGATGATTTCAAAGGGCAGCTGAAGGAGACAAGATAGAGTATTATAATGGAATGTGCAAAGATGTAGAGTTAGAAAATCAAAGGGGAAGAACATACCAGGCATTTATCAAGTTGAAAGGACTGAACAAAAATTCAAGTCTCAAGTTGCAATATTGAAGGATATTGTGGGCAAAGTATTGAATGATGCAGGAAGCATCAAAAGAAGGTGGAAGAGTCACTGTACCAAAAAGAATTAATTGACATGCAACTGTTTCAGGAGATAGCATATGCTCAAGAACTAATAGTATTGAAGTAAGAAGTCCAAGCTGCACCGAAGGTGTTGGTGGAAAAACAATACTCCAGGAATTCATAGAATACCCATTTAGATGTTTCAGCAAACAGATGCAGTACTAGAGGCATTCACTTGTTTGTGCTGAGAAATTTGGAAGACAGCTGCCTGGTCAACCAACTAAAAAAGATCAATATTTGTGTCCATTCCAAAGAAAGGGCGCTCTGGTGGTATAATGCTTAAGGCATTTGACTGCTAACCAGAAGGGTGGCGGTTCAAACCCAACAACTACTCCTTGGAAGGAAGATTGGGCAATCTACTCCCATAGAGATACTGCCTTGGAAACCCATGGAGGGGTCGCTATGCATCGAATTGACTCGACAGCAATGAGTTTGGTTTTGGAGGTTTGATTCTAAAGAAAGGTCATCCAACATAAGGCAAAAATTATTGAACAATATCATTAATATCACACACAAGTAAAATTTTGCTGAAGATAATTCAGCAATGGTTGTAGGAGCATATTGACAGGAACTTTCAGAAATTCAAGCCGGATTCAGAAGAGGATGTAGAACGAGAGATATCATTGCTGATGTCAGGTGGATCTTGGCTGAAAGCAAAGAACACTAGAAAGTTGTTTACCTGTGTTTTATTGACTATGCAGAGGTGTTAGACTGTGTGGTTCATGACTGCTAAAAGGGCAGAGAGGCTACATAGTCTGACCTCCTAGAACCCTACAAGAGAAAGGCAGAATCACCATCAATAGCCCAAGGCCTATTACTGCAAGGCCAGACATGCTGCCTCCCTCCAGCCCTTTGACCAACTGTTCCTCTCAAAGCACCACCACCTCTCTCTTGGGTTCGATAATTCGCTGCAGTGGCCACACAGAACTCACAGATTATGAGGTTTATTAGGGAAGCACCAGGTTATAATTCAAGTTCAGGAAAAACGCTCAGTCTCTCTCCCAGCCCACCATCTCTCAGCCAAGTCTCTCACAGTCTCTCTCCCAGCCCACCGTCTCTCAGCCAAGTCTCTC
>NW_006922088.1:536779-544069 GCF_000298275.1 Orycteropus afer afer | reverse complement strand
GCATGTCTCTTTCAGCAGCACATCTTCCTCAACCAGCAGTCAGAGAGAGTTCTGCCTCTAGGAGGCCTCCTTTTGAGCCTGGCAGAGTGGTCAAATTAGCCAATCGTAGCATCAGAACTCTAAGTACCTGAGAGAGAGTGGGAACCTCCCAGAACATTGTTTTATGCCACTCCCAACAGAAATACTCCAGGTGGACAACTTTAGCAATCAGGAACTCCTCAGTTGCTCATAGCAAATCCCATCTTGGAGTTTACAAAGACTTATGGGTAGAAAAGCCACACTAAGTAATTTACTACACCGCAATGACAAATTATGGGTAACATTAAGAAGGATGGGAATTTCAGAATACTTAATTGTGCTCATGAGGAACTTGTGCATAGATCAAGAGGCTGTCGTTCAAATAGAACAAGGGGATACTGTGTGGTTTAAAATCAGGAAGATTTTAAAAGTGTCAGAGTTGTATCCTTTCACCATACTTGTTCAATCTGTATGCTGAGGAAATAATCTAAGAAGCTGGACTATATGAAGAAGAATGTGGCATCAGGATTGGAAGAAGACTCATTAACAACCTGCAATATGCAGACGACATAACCTTGCTTGCTGAAAGTAAAAATGACTTTCATAAGTGAAAAACACTTATTGATGAAGATTAAAGGCTGTAGCCTTCAGTGTGGATTACACTTCAACATAAAGAAAACAGAAATCCTCACAACTGGACCAATAAGCAACATCATGGTAAATGGAAGAAGATTGACGTCCTCAAGGATTTCATTTTACTTGGATCTATAATCAATGCCCATAGAAACAGCAGTCAGGAAATCAAACAACGTGGTGCAAAAGACCTCTTTAAAATGTTAAAAAGTAAAGACATCAGTTTGAAGACTGAGTTTGCAGCTGACCCAAGCCATAGTATTTTCCACGGCCTTGCATCTGAAAGCTGAACAATGAGTAAATGAGACTGCGGAATAATTGATGCATTTGAATTGTGGTGTTGGTGAAGAATAATGAGTGTGCCATGGAGTGCTAAAAGAGTGAACAAACCTGTAGTAGAGGAAGTATAGCTAGAGTGCTCCTTAGAAGCAAGTATGGCCAGACTTCACCTCACGTACTTTGGTCACGTTCTCAGAAGAGACCAGTCCCTGGAGAAGGATATCATGCGTGGTAAAATATAGGGTCAGCAAAAAAGGGGGAGACCCTCAACGAGGTGGACTGACACAGTGGCTGTGACAGAGGGCTCAAGCATGGCAGTGATGGTGCAGGTCTGGGCAGTGTTTTGTTCTATTGTATATAGGCTTGCTGTGAGTTGGAACTGACTTGACGGCACCTACGAACATAACAACAATATTAAAAAAGCAAATCTTGCTTTTGTTTTTGTTGTCATTTTTACGACATTAGTGACAAAATTACTATCTGACTCTTTGCACGTTAATGACGTGCATCTGGCAGTCACGTATGCCCGGGTGGCAGGGAGAGTAACACTGGTTCTGGTGGTTAAGGTTATGTGTCAATGTAGCTGCACCATGATTCTCAGTAGTGTGACAGTTACCTGGTGATGTTATGTAATGATATAGCTGTCTGCTTCCATTTTGTGATCTGATGTAGTTATCCTCCATTTTCCCATAATATTGATTTTCACACAACCACCTGGTCTTTGGAACCTAACCATGTCAGTAGTGCGGAGTGGGTGCAGTTGAATGTTGTGTTGTGATCCTGTGTGATAATTTTTTTCTTTAGTAGCCGAGTTTTATCTGTACTTCTCAATCCTGTCATCATGATTCATGTTATACTTTGTGTTTTTAAATCAAATACTTTGTCATCTAAGTTTTCTTGCTTTATGTGTTTCTTCTTGTAACTTGGGAAGTTTATGTTTTTGTTTCAGTGATTATCTTCATAAGTTTACCTTCATTTATTATACTTCATCAGAAATATGCATTTCTGTGTTCTTTTCTTCTCTCTGTCCCCTTCACAATTTAGTTATTTTTAACTTTGTATTTTTTATATGTTTGTTATTTATCGATCAACTTCATATAATATTTTTTAAACCAGTGGCTATAAAAAAATGAGGAAATCAAATCAGCATTTATAGTGCCTTCTCTTTTGCCCTTTTCCTTCTCAATTTTAGTTGTATCTTTTTATAGTGACTGACTTTCTAGCATAAATTATAAACAGATATATCAAATCTGTTTTAAGAGTCATGAGAGGAACAGAACCATTAAGGTACAGATAGGTTAGGTTACGTAGATAGATTTTTTCTACAGAATTGGCTCATGTGATTGTGGGGCTAGCAAGTCCAAACAGGCTGGAAATTCTGACAGGCTTATGTCCCACATTGCTAGGTCGGGTGGTGGGAAAGAAAGAGGAATTCTGGCAGAATGTCTCCTTCTAGTCTGTAGGCACCTGACAACAACGAGAGTCTGGAGGCAGAATCCTCCCTCTGGAAAACTTCTCATTTTGCTCTTAAGGCCTTCAACTGATAGGTTGGCTGAGACCTACCCACAGTATGAAAGATAATCTGCTTTATTTGAGTGGCTTTATTTAAGTAATAGTCACATGTAAATACTTCACAGCAACATCTAGACTAGTTTTTGATCATACAGCTGATCACCAGAGCCCAGTCATATGGACATATCAGATTAGTCATCACAGTCCACCCCTTGTCAGCTTGGTACTCACACTCATCTCCTTAGTAAAGACAATGACAAAGTCATCCTTTTGCCTAACATGATACAAATATCCTGTGTACAACCACAAATGCACTAACCCCTTCCCCAGAGAGGATGTGGAGGCCTTGGGTGATGTTCACTCTTCTGGATATCCTGTAACTTAAATACTATGATGTAAAGTTAATACGTTTTATGTTACAGATAAGTAAGGGGACAAGAGAGGGAAGATAACAAAGATATACACAGATACACACAACCATATTAATAACAAAATAAGGAAGAAATACTGGTAATAACTTCTGCCATCTTTTCTTCAACTGGTCACATGGTTGTAGCTGCTATTTATAACTACCTTCTTCTGTTACCCATTCCATATTCCCTTTGTTCTTTGGAAGATCATGTGATCACAGTTCCCATATTAATATTTTAAATTTAAAAGTTTTTAAACTTTTAATTTCTAAATTACTTCAGACTTTAAAAAGTTACAAATATAGTACAGACAATCCTGTGTACTGGGTTTCATGCAGCTTTCCCAAATGTTAACATTTAACACATCCTCAGTACAATGATCAACAATAGGATATTAACATTGATACAATGCTATCAACTAATGCGTACATCTTATTCAAATTTGTCGGTTGTCCCACTACTTCTTCTTCCTCTGGACCAGGATCCAAGGTAGGAGCACACCTTGTATTTAGTTGCCCTATCTCCTTAGTCTCCTTTATCTGAGACAGTCTTCCATTGACAGCCCTCCTTTTTTGTCTTTCATGACCTTGACACTTTTTAGAGTACTAGCCAGCTATTTTGTCTTAGAATGCCCCTCAATTCAAGTTTGTCTGAAGTTTCCCCATGATTAAACTTAAGTTACAGATTTGGGCAAGAATATCACAGAAGTGGTATTGTGTCCTTCTCCGTGCATGATGTAAGGAGGTACGTGATGTTCGTATGTCTCATTATTGGGATATTAATATTGGCCACTTGGTTGATGGTGTTTGCCAAGTTTCCTACTGTAAAGTTACTGTTTCTTTCTTTTATCTTTTCTGAATAAGTATCTTGTGGGATATTTTGAGACTATGTAAATATGCTATTTCTCATCATACTTTGAACCTTTTTAGCATCCACTCATGATCTCAGATTTGTTTTAATCATAGTCATACAGTTTAATGAACATAGAACTCATTGCCATTAACTGAAGTCTTCGTTTTCCTCTGGGTTGACTTCTGAAAGAGGAGCTCATAGGAACTTCATGCCCTGAATATTTGAACGGAAACACTCTCTTCCTTTTGAAGACTTTATTGGCATTGCTCCCCTTTCTTCTAGTGTTGAATGTTGCAGTGGAAAAGTCTGGCCTGTTTTGTTTTTCAACCTCTTCATAGGTCTGCTGGTCATCTGTCTGGGTGCCTGAGGATAGTTTCCCAATCACTAAAGTTTGGTGCCTTCACAGCAGTCACTGTGCTGGTGATTGTGTCCCTTTTCTTGGGTCGGGTGCACTTTCAACATGTAGCGTTACTATTCTTTGAAAGTTTTATTGAATTGTGTTTTAAATATTCCGTTATTTCAGTCTCATCAGGGATACCACATGTTTAGTGGATCTCTGTATGCCTGCCAGATTTTCGTATCTCTTTTGAACTTCTTCTTAAATTTTCCTTTATATCTTGCATGCCTTTCTCAACCCTATTGTCAGCATCCCTTTCTGTGTTTTCAGCAGTGTCTGTACTCCTCTGTGCTGCTCCCAGTGAAGACTTCATTTTCGTGTTGGTTTTATTTTATTTTTTTACTTTTATTGTGGTGAAAACATATACAACAAGACATTCGCCAACATAACAACTTCCACATTTATAGTTCAGGGACATTGATGACATTTTTCATGTTGTGTCATCATTATTGCTTTCCTTTTCCAATATATTCTAACACATATTAGCATAAACTCAGTGTCCCCCAAACAAAAACTTCCTCATCCCCCCTTCCCTCCTACCCTGGTGGTGGTGGTGGTGTTATGTGCCTTCAAGTCGGACTCGACTCATAGCGACCCCTCCTTGGATTTCCAAGGCAGTATCACTACAGAAGTAGATTGCCCCATCTTCCTTCTGAGGAGTGGCTGGTTGGTTTGAACCGCCAGCCTTCTGGTTAGCAGTCAAGTGCCTTAGGCACTATGCTACCAGAGCTCCTTCCTACCCTGGTAACCACTCATAATCTTTGGTTTCTTTGTATTTTATATGTATCTTTTTTTCTAACATTTTTATAATAGTGGACTAATACAATATTTGTCCTTCTGTGATTGACTTATTTCACTTAGTATAATGTCCTTCTGGTTCATCCATGTGATGTGGTGTTTTGCAGTTTCTGTGTTATTCTTTAGGGTTGCATAGTATTCCATTGGTTTTATTTTTCACTTCCATTTTTTTCCTGTACTCTGCCTGCTTATATTTAATCTCTTTCTGCTGTGTTGTGTATCCTCCTTGAGCTAAATAAAAAAACCACTGCCATCCAGTTGATTCTGACTCATAGCGACCCTTTAGGGCAGAGTAGAACTGCCCCATAGGGTTTCCAAGGCTATAAATCTCTATGGAAGCGGACTGCCTCATCTTTCTCCCATGGAGTAGCTGGTACGTTTGAACTGCTGACCTTTTAGCTAGCAGCCGGGTGCTTTAGCCACTGAGCCACCAGTGTTCTTCTTGAGCTAGCGTCTCTTAAATCTTTTCTGCCCTTGAAACATCACAAATTTAGGTAAAATTTCTTGTTCCCCACCCCCGACCATCACCATGGCTAGATAAAAGAAAACAAAGGATAAAAGAAACACAGGTTCATTATTAAAATTTGGAAAATACAGAGAAGTTGAAGCAAGAGAAAAATGATTCATATGATTTCTGATTAAAAACAACTCTATCAACATTTTGATATTTTACTTCTCTTTAGTTCTATATCAGTACATTTTATTTTATTTAATAGTGTGTTGTATAATACCAATAGGAAATAGGGATTCTCTTAAAACTTTTATGTTTAGATGTTCTACTCGCAACCCTTGTTTCCTGTTTTCTGTTCCTTTATATGAGATCTGTTCCTCCTCAATACCATGTAAGTGACCTTGTAGGTTTTTTCTAGCTGGTACCCTATTTTACATCTTTCCTTCACAGCTAAGCTTTCAGAAAGGATACATTCTGTTGTTTATTTTAATTTCTTTTTTTTTCCCTCTTCAATACATTGCCGTCTCACTTCTGCCTCCATCGCCCCACTGCAGTGCTCATGCTAAGGTAATAACTTCCTGATTGCTAACTCTAGTAGATCTCTCTTAGTTTGAATCTTCCCTGACCTCCAGAGAATCTGGTTTTGACCACCTCCTATGCTCCATCCTGGGGATACATAATACTAAGAGAAAGTCCCTTTTCCTAAAGAGCTCCCAGTTATCCTGGTATCTCTTGAACTTTTTATTGGTTTTCCTTTTCCTGCCCCTTTAATAATATTGGTGTCCAAGAATTGTATTTTTTTTTTCTTTTTTTCTTTTCCCTGCACGCTATCATTAATACTTAACAACTCCCATAGCTGTCACCAACCCATTCCTCTCTTTCTGGCCTGTTTGCGGATGGCTACCAGACTTTCTACCCAAGTGATTGGTAAGTACCTTAAATTAAAACATGTCCCAAAAGAATCTCCTCATCTTTCCTGCCAATCCTGTTATGTGCTTCTTGCCCAGACAGATTTAATGGCCACAGCAACAGTTTGGGTGACTCGAGCCAGAGACCTGGGAGTCACATTAAATTCCTTCCTTTTATCCTGTGGTCACAAAGTCTTGTCGGTATTTCCTCCTTATGCTCTGATATATGTCCTGTCTGCGTCTCCAGCCTCAGCGCTCTTTCTTTCATTTTATATTTCAGTTGTATAGGAGTATTTGCAGTTAGTTGCCTCAAATTCTGCTTGGAACAAGATAGGTTGTGGGGAAGAGGTTTTTTTAAAAACCTTCCTATTTCCTGCAGTACCATATCGTTTCATGATTCTGTACGTGCCATTTCTTCTTCCCAGAGTGCCATTCTCTTAATAGTCTTCTGAGACTACCCAAGAATACGTAAATCTGCAAGATTCTTTTTCATTCTCTCTTTTAATATAAGTCCCTTGCATGTACTATTTACCACATGTCTGGCCTGTCCAAGGAGTTTTACAAGCATTAGCTTATTTAATCCTCATAACCCTGTGGGGTGGGTAATTTTACCTACCTCAGAAAACTGAGGCTTAGAGAGAAGGTACATAATTTGCCCAAAGGTTATACAGCTAATAAATGTCAGAGTTAGGATGCAGATGCCTTGTGACTTCAAAGCTCATGCTAGTCTGCTGCTTCTTAGTGCCACCATTTTCCTTCGTGTATCCAAAAGCTTACAGTACTGATCATGCTGAATTGCAATTATTTGTTTACAGGTTTATTTGCGCATTAACAATGGGCTTCTTAAAGGCAAAACTCATGTCTTGTTTATCATTATTTTCCACACAGACAAGAACACTTCCTGGCTCATAGGAGGCATTTAGTAAATGTTTATTGGATTAATTAGTAATTGTCAAAGTCCATAGTTTCTCTTGCAAGAGAGTTGTGTTTGCCTTATTTTGCATTACAGACGTCTAAATGCATTTTTTTTTT
>NW_006922088.1:533261-535349 GCF_000298275.1 Orycteropus afer afer | reverse complement strand
ATAGTATTCCATTGTGTGAATGTACCAAAGTTTGGTTATCCATTCCTCAGTTGTTGGACATCTAGGTTGTTTCCAAGTTTTGGCTATTGTAAATAGTGCTAGCAAGGCTTTTGTACTGCTCTTCCAAATACTTTTTAAAATAGAATTTGATGTTGAATATTATCAGGAGGAGTTGTAGGATACTCCCATCTGTGCCCTTCTGTTCCCTTCTGCCTTTTCAGAAAATTTGCAGGATCACTTCTTTGTTCTGTATCTTCAACCTCTTTTTCTTCATCGAATCCTTCTTTATAGCTTCTAAGCCTGCTCAGGTTTTCTCTTTTTCTGATCTCTCCTTTTTCTTTTATTATAATCAGGTTTGTGAGAGTATCGCCTGGAGTTGCCGCAGCCTTCACTGCTGTACCACTCCATCACTTTCTGAAACGGTTCTTGCTAAAGTCACAAATCACTTGTGTGTAGTCAAATCAGTGGACATTTTCAATCCCCGTCTTACTTGATCTCTTTTCATTTTGTAACGCCTTTTTCCTTTGGCTTCCCTAGTATCAGGTCTGGTTTTCTTTTTATGTGTCTGACCTCTCAGCCACATCATGTTTGCCGACTCTTCCTCTTCTGTCAGACCTTTATGTATTTGAGTTCTTAGATCTTGGTCCTATCCTCTATCCCTTCTCTTTTCAACTTATTTTAGATATTCAGTTCCAAACCCGTATCTTTGGTTTCCATGCACAAGCCAAGAAGTCATGTCATTTTGTAACGTCTGCCCAGATCTTTCTACTGAGAGCCATACACTTGCTTTCTCTGCTTAGATGCCTCATTCCCCTCAAGCTCAGCATGTCTAAAATGGTATTTGTGACCTTTCTGTATTCTGAAGGTGAAAGGAAGCTTTTGGACAGTTTTAACCAGGGGAATGATGTGATTTATGTGTTTGAGAGCTCCTTCTAGCTCTTGGAAGGAGAATGGACTGTGTGGGATGATAAAGTGAAGCATGGAGGCCATTAGAAGATGACTGCAATTGTCTCATAAAAAGATGATGGTAGCTCGGACGAGGGTATTCATGGTGGAGGGGTGAGAAGTGGTTGAATATGAAATATGTTTGAAAGTAGCATTAACAGGATTTGTTGTGAGGTGTGAAGGAAAGGGGGGAGTCAAGATGCCTCCTGATTTTTTATCTTGAGCAACTGAGTGAATGATGGTATCATTAATAGAGATGAGACAGGGTGGAACCGGGATTGTGGGAGTAAATCAGAGGTTTTGTTTTGGCCGTGTTAAGCTTGAGATACCTATTTGACCTCCAATTAGATGATAGACGGTAGGAAGTCTTCATATATCACTCAAGGAAGAGGTACAGGCATCTACTGATTCCGACTCATAGTTACCTCCATTGGGTTTCTGAGGTGGTAAACCTTAATGGAAGTAGATTGCCTGGTCTTTCTTCTGTGGAGTGGCTGGTGGGTTTGAACCACCAACCTTCTGGTTAGCAATCAGATGCCTTAGGTACTATGCCACAGTAGGTTATCATGAAGGAACCTTGGTGGCACACTGGTTACGCACTCCACAGCTAACAGAGGTCAGCAGTTCATAAATAATATAGCCTTAGAAACTCTATGGGGCAGTTCTACTCTGTTCTGTTGGGTCACTATGATTCAGAATTGACTCAGTGGCAGTGGGTCTTATATAGATTATCATTGTAAGTATAGTAGGCTTTTTTTTTATTAATGCATCTTATTGAAATATAATTTATGTACAGTGAAATACACAAAACTAAAGTGACATGGGTCAGTGCGTTTTTTTTTTTTTTTTGCAGTGTTTCCTCCCCTCCCCTCCCACCCCTGGCAAACAACAAAGAAAGTTTCCCTCCATGTACAAACCTTTCCTTGAGCCTCCACAATAAAAAACTAACACTATATTTGAAGGTTGGGCAATCCTACTTCCGTAGTGATACTGCCTCGGAAACCCAAGGAGGGGTCGCTATGAGTCGGGATGACTCGACGGCACATAACAGCTTTCTAAGGAATCGCCATATTGCTTTCTACACTGGTTGTATCACTTCACAGTCCCACCAGCAGTGTATATGAGTGTCCCAATCTCTCCACA
>NW_006922088.1:529893-531191 GCF_000298275.1 Orycteropus afer afer | reverse complement strand
ATCCTTTGAAGATACCTAAATATAATGCTTTTGAATTCCTTATCAGTAAGTTCCATTGTTGCGTCTTCCTCAGGAATGTGTTTTGATCCCTTGCTTCTCCTGCTTTATCTTGCTTCTTTGTGTGGACTGTGATGCTCTGTTGTCTCCAAGGCATTGTGACTTTTTGTGTTTGTATTTAATTGGTGATTGTATGTTGGAGTGACTTGCCCACGATTTTCATTTTCTTTGCTTTGTTTGTTATATATGCAAGCAGGGTACTGTGCTGAGATCCTCTATTCACTAGTTAACAACACTTACACACTCACCACCTGTCTCCTTTCCTGTTGTCAGTCTCTCCTATGTCCCTGGCGACTTTAGCAAACAGAGCCTATTCTTAGGTCTCTGGAATCCAAATGAAAATGCTGTCACTTTAAAATCGAAAATGGTTGCCACTTGTAAGGGTTCAAAACGGCTATGCCCTCAGTCACTTTAAATATCCAGAATGGCTGCCACTTGTAAACATTCAAAATGGCTGTGCCCTCGGTCACTTTAGATATCCATAATGGCTGCGCCCTTGGTCACTTTAAATATCCAATGTGGCTGTGCCCTCGGTCACTTTAAATATCAAAAATGTCTGCCGCATGTAAACAATATAGATGGCTGCGCCCTCTGGACAGCAGAAAGTCAACAGCTCAGGTTTTCTCCTTCCTTGCTGTTTCCCTTCCTAGTCATAGGCCACCAGCGCAGTTGTCCCTGCAGCCCTTAGTGACCAGGGCTGATCAATTCTCAGGTCCCAACACCTCTTGGAAATATTCAGGCTGTTGGTCCCATCAGGGTAGCTGACAGTTCACAGCTCTGACAGTCTCTGTACTCACTGTTTTTGTTTGGGTTTTTCCACTAGTTGGTGCCTAATCCACTTCTGTATTATTGTTATGTGCCATCGAGTCGGACTGACTCATAGCTACTCCTCCTTGGGTTTCTGAGGCTGTATCACTGTGGAAGTAGATTGCCTAACTTTCCTTCCGAGGAGTGGCTGGTGGGTTTGAACTGCCAGCCTTCTGGTTAGCAGCCAAGTGCCTTAGGCACTGTGCCACCAGAGCTCCTCCACTTCTGCATAGTTCCTTTCAGAGCTTGGGGCTCCAGGATTATCTTCTGTATCTCTGTCAATTGGTTTTTCTTTTCTTTGTTGAAGAGGGTCTGTGTCGCTTGTCTGCCTATTCCTCCATCTTACCGGAAGTCAAATATAGTGGGCTTTTGTCGGCTGGCCTGAGGAGCTGTATTAACTGTTTATAACACAGGGAAAAATATTCAGAATTTCA
>NW_006922088.1:528449-529793 GCF_000298275.1 Orycteropus afer afer | reverse complement strand
CTAACTTTCCTTCCGAGGAGTGGCTGGTGGGTTTGAACTGCCAGCCTTCTGGTTAGCAGCCAAGTGCCTTAGGCACTGTGCCACCAGAGCTCCTCCACTTCTGCATAGTTCCTTTCAGAGCTTGGGGCTCCAGGATTATCTTCTGTATCTCTGTCAATTGGTTTTTCTTTTCTTTGTTGAAGAGGGTCTGTGTCGCTTGTCTGCCTATTCCTCCATCTTACCGGAAGTCAAATATAGTGGGCTTTTGTCGGCTGGCCTGAGGAGCTGTATTAACTGTTTATAACACAGGGAAAAATATTCAGAATTTCAAATAGCAAACTGGCATGTAAACTTAGAATTTTGAAATGTAAACTATTTTTTGATAGCCTGTATACGTTTTAAAGTTTACTTTGTTTATTTTCCCTGGATATTAAGGCCAACTTTCTTTTTTCATCTTTAGTAATTTTGAAAGGAGCTCTGGTGGTGTAGTGCCTAAGGCATTTGACTGCTAACCAGAAGGCTAGTGGGTTTGAACTCCTCGGAAGGAAGATTGGGCAATCTGCTTCTGTAGAGATACCGTGTTGGAAACCCAGGGAGGGTTTGCTAACAGCTCCTAACTGAAAGGTTGGTGTTTTGAACCCATTAGCAGCTCTGGGGGAGAAACACCTGGTTATCTGCTCCCGTAAAGATTAAAACAAAACAAAACAAAACCCCAAACTCACTGCCATGGAGTCCATTCACAGTGACTCCCTGTTAGGTTTGCGAGGCAGTAAATCTTAACAAAAGTAGGTTGCCCGGTCTTCCTTCTGCTGAGTGGCTGGTGGATTTGAACTGCTAGCCTCTGGTTAGCAGTCACATGCCTTAGGTACTGTGCTACCAGAGCTCTTTCTCATAAAGATTACAGCCTTGAAAACCCTATAGGTCAGTTCTCCTTTGTCTTATGGGGCTGGTGTGAGTCAAAATCAACTCAGCAACACTGGACACCAGCACCATTGTTGAACTTTCACTGTCATTAAACTGTTACAGTATCTAGACTGGGCAAGCTGCCAGGAAATGTAAAGGAGATGCTCATTTAAATGTGTAAGTAGGGTTTCCTCTGCCGGTTAGGGAACTCATCTTGCCCTTTCCCAGAAGTTGTTAGTTTTTTTTTCCCCCCTGTTAGTTTTTCAAAACTGAAAACCACTACAGAGATGTGGTAAAATCAAGCAGCATCAAAGGGGGAAGGGCTCCTTCCACTCTAGGTTCTTAGTCCCCAGAAGTATCATCTGTTAGAGTTTCTGGTGTATCTTTCCAGAAATGAAATTTGCACATATATGCATACAGGCATATGTTATTTTCATTTTTAAACAAATTAGAGTACAACAT
>NW_006922088.1:525020-527699 GCF_000298275.1 Orycteropus afer afer | reverse complement strand
TGCTGGTGGGTTCCAACTGCCACCTTTTGGTTTGCAGCTGAGTGCCTTAACCACTGCACCAGCAGAGCTCTACCTCCAGGGGTAGGCACTAGTAATGTCCCTATTTTATAGATGAGGAAGCTGAGTCCCAGGGGATAATTTATTGTCCCAGGTCTTACAGCCAGCAAGGACGGCTTTGGACCTAGGCAGTGTGTTTCCAAAGTCCACACCCTTGACTACTGTGTGGCAATCTTCTCTGCTTCCTGTTCTTCCTAGTTGTTTCTGTTGCACCTATGTTTCAGGCCTTCACTGCCTTACACTGGACTACTCTAGTGATGGTTTTTGCACTTCCAGCCTCCTTTCAGATCCATCGTGTATACCGACTCAAGTATTGTCCCTAGAGCACAGCTGTGATTATATTACTCCTGAGATCAAAATCTCTCAGTGGCTTCCTGCTGCATTTAGAATTCACCCTGATCTCATTCCTTTCATATTCACTGTACTTTAGGGAATTTACTGTCAATGTTGTCTAAGGTATGATCATTGAGTTGTCTAGAAAACTGGATGGTGAAACTGGATAGTGAAGTATAATGACTGGCAAGAGAAAGGGTCTTTGGAATTGAGTGGTGCTTTTTGAGTAGTTTCCCTTTTCTACCCACAGTAGCTCCTGCCATATGGTTTCAGCAAACTGTCTACTCAGATAATTTGAATCAGATGTGTAGTTTGATCAACCAGTAGCCACAGAGATCTTTTTTATTTTTCATCTGGCTAGCCCATTTTTCTTTTATTAAAGAAAAGTTGTATTCTCTTAAGATTATTATAATAAAAGTGTTAGTTATTATTATTTTTTAAATTGTGATTTGGGTGAAAGTGTGCAAATTCATTTTGCATTCAACTGTCCATGCACATTTTCTTTCGTGACTCCGATTCCAGTCCCCACAGTGTAACAGCTCCCTTCTCACTTCCTCCTTGTAGTTGCCTTTTCCCTGTGTCCTTCCCTGTGCATCCTGCCCTCTGAGCTCTCTCCCTGCGCTCATGCTGCCCTTCTGATCTCCCATGTTGATTATTCCAAGGAGTGTACCTAGTCAGTATACTATTTACCTCGTATGCCTGTCTATTGTTTGGCTGGAAGCCACAGGAGTAAGTTCAATTCCAGGCCTGAAAGGTGACTAGGGGCCATAGTCTCAGGCGTTTTACCAGTCTCTATCAGACCAGTAAGTCTGGTCTTTTTTATTATTTTGAGTTTTGTTCCAGTTTTTCTCCCACTCGATCCAGGATCTGTTCTGATTCCTTTCTGAGTGGTTGTCAGTAGTAGCTGGGTACCATCTGGTTCTGGTCTCAGGGTCATGGAGGCTGAGGTTCCCATAGTCCATTAGTTCCTTGGGCTAATTGTTTCCATGTGTCTTTGATTTTCTTCATTCTTTGCTCTGGAGGAAGAGAGAGAATTGTTGCATCTTAGATGGCCACTGATAAGCTTTTAAGACCCTAGTCGCTACTCACCAAAGTAGGATCTAGAAAAATGCTTTTGTGTAGTGTATTATGCCAGTTGAGCTTGATGTCCCCTGTGACCATGGTCCTCAGACCGAGGGCCCAGCAACTCATTCCCTCAAGGTGTTTGGCTGTTAGCCATAAACATCTGGTGTCCTATAGAACAAATTCCTTAAAACACACAGATACACAAAACTGATGCAAGAATATGAATTTTCTAATGTGCATCCCAAACATGGTACTTGGAAAGGAGTACCTTTAAATACACAAGCATGTGTCCAAACGAAACATGAACACCCATTTAGGGAGAGAAATAACTTCTTAAAGCAACGTCAAAATTTTTTCTACTCAATTATGATTTTAAGTCCAAAACTTGTCTGTGCATTTATAGAAAAAATACTCCAGTGCAAATGTTCTTGTGAATTGTTACTCGAAATTTTTATTTCTGAGTAAAGAATAGTATTTCTGAATTGAATGCTTCATGGAGGTATCTTACTAGAAATCATGCCTAGTGGGGCAACTCATCTCTGATATTTTTTCATTTTTTATTTAAAATATTCTTGTTGCTGTGCTGCTTTTACACGTAATCTGACACATGCTCTTCTTGCCTTGGGTCAAGTTGAGATATCTTCTTGGAAGGTATTTCCTTTGTCAGCAAACTGGAGAATTGAAAGAAGGGAAATGTCTTCACTTCACAGTCGGTCACTTCTCTATTTTGAATGAAGGAAGACTGAGTGGCAAAAGTAATGAACACCATTTCTGGACGCTGTCATTTAACTTCTGTTGCAGGCTTCCTTTTGCTCAGTTTCTCAGTTTCACTTGCAGAAACGACGAGAGCTCTGTGATGAAAGAGCCGTCTTTGGTGTGCTTTAAGGAAGAGAGGTTGCACAATTTTGGTTCATCAGGCATTGTCAAAACATATGGATTTTAAAAATTTCTTTTCATGTTTAATCTCTTACATCTGCACTTCACCCAAAACGTAGCTCCTCCCGCTCCGTCTTAAGGCTGGTTTTGGGGAGAAGGGTTCTTCTCTGAGTACAAAGCAAGAAGCAACCAGATGATGTGTTCTGACTTGTGAGGGGGTTATTACTGTAAAAATTTTTTATTTCAATCTAATTAGGATTCATATATTTCGTTGTCAGTAATGAAACTGATTGGGTTATTTCCTAGGATTGTAGGTGGTATTCTCTGCTGATTTTTTTTTTTTTTTTT
>NW_006922088.1:517872-522405 GCF_000298275.1 Orycteropus afer afer | reverse complement strand
ATTCTAACCCTCCTTGTCTGAATTGTTCCTCCGTCAGTAAGGTACCTCACTGCCCTCTGAGTTTCTAATCTTTCAGCTAGTCTTGTCAACTTGATCCCATATACAAAGTTCTTAAAAGAGCACAGTGCTAATGGGAGGCATTTTTTACTAGTTAAGAGTGCATAATCAGTTTTGATTAAGAAAGACTAAAAACCAGTCTTTTTGCAAAGAGTGTAAATAGTTATTAAGAAAATCAGAATATAGTGACTTCTTATATGTGTAGTTAGGTTCCCACAGAATGAGACTTTGGGTGACTTACATCAACTTGACTTAACTCTTGGCCCCAAATAGTATTAGACTTTTTGAATATTAGCTTCAGCATCATCTACTAACCAGAGTCATCTTTGTATTTCCAAAGACACACAGAAGGTACTCATTATGTTTGTATGATGAATGTGTATTGAGGAATGGGTGGCTCATCTGTGAACATAGGTAGCAGTTGCTGTAAAGGATCATCATAAAGTTCAACTATGTAGGAAGGATTGTCACAAAGACCAAATAGTCAGAATTTCAGAGTGGAAAAAGGGGCCTTACAGGGGATTAGGGATAAAGAGACTAGGATTTTTAGTCAGAACCGACTCGACAGCAATGAGTTTGGTTTTGGTTCTCTCTGAAGATGCACCATTTACTTAGATTTTGTTAAATTTTTTGAACTATTTTACTATTTAAAAATACCATAAATAGTATTTAAAAAATTTCATTTTCTAATTTTTTTTGCTAGTATAAAATTTTTACATTTATAAATTGGTCTTCATCAAAATGTAAGACATCTGCTCATCAAAAGATACTATTTTTTGTTTTAAATGTGGTCACAGGCCTTTATTACTTGTGTATTAATCAGAATGACGGTAAATGGAGTAGGGTTTATCAGGAGCTAGATTCCCTCAAAGGCTTCTGTGAAATGTTAGTAACCTCCAAGCTCTTCCTCAGTGAGCTCTGGGTGAGGAAACAAAGGGGAATTCAGGCCTGTTTTTTTAATTAAATTAAATTAATTTTATTTTGCAGTGTTCCCTCTCACCCCTGGTAACCACAAAGAAAGTTTCCTTCCATATATAAACCTTTGCTTGACTTTTCACAATAATGAACTAATATAATATTTGTTCTTCTGTGATTGACTTATTTCACTCAGCATAATGTCCTCCAACTTCATCCATGTTATGTGGTGTTTTGTAGATTCTACATTATTCTTTAGTGTTGCGTAATATTCCGTTGTGTGTATGTGCAATAGTTTGCTTATCCATTCTACTGATGGACACCTAGGTTGTTTTCATCTGTTTGCTATTGTAAATAGTGCTGTGATGAACATTTTCCATTTGTTGCTAGTTTATAGAAGTAAAATTACTTTTTTGTATTTTAAGCTTGTATCCAGTAGGCTTATTCTAATTGTTTGTAGATTCTTTTGCATTTCCTACTTAGGCAATCATGTCACCTGCAAATAAAAACAATTTTATTTTTCCCTTTCCAATCTTTACACCTCCCCTTTTCTTGCCTCATGACATTAGCTAGAATTTCTAGACAGTTTTAGAGAAGTGAGGCTAGTGGACATTCGTGTCTTGTTTCCAGTCTTCAGTGGAAGTGTTCAGTATGTCGCCTTTCAGTAGACTTCTTCAGTGCCATCAAGTCCATTCCGAGTCCTAGCATGATGGGGCAGAGTGGAACTGCCACATAGGCTCTTCGGGGCTGCATTCTCTGTAGGAGCAGATTGGCAGGTCCTTCTGTGGAACGTTAGGGTGAGTCTGACCACCCACCAGTTGTTCGGTTAGCAGCCAGTTGCTCACGTAGTGCCACCAGGACTTCTTCAGTAAGGTTAACTGTCGCTTTAGTAAAGGTATCTTTTATGGAGTTGAAGAATTTTCTTTTTATTTAGTTTGCTTGATGTTGAATTTTATCAAATTCTTTTTCTGCATTTATTGAGATGGTCTCATGGTTTCCCTCCTCCTTCTCTTTGTTGTTGTTGTTGTTATGTGCCGTTGAGTCGGACCCAACTCATAGCGACCCCTCCTTGGGTTGCCGAGGCAGTATCACTACGGAAGTAGATTGCCCAACCTTCCTTCCGAGGAGTGGCTGGTGGGTTTGAAGCCCCAGCCTTCTGATTAGCAGTCAAGTGCCTTAGCCACTACACCACCAGAGCTCCCCCTCCTTCTCTTAAATGTGGTGAGTTACAGAGGACGGATTTTTTAATGTTAGTTAAACCAGACTTAAATTCTTAGAATAAATTTTTCTTGGTCATTTCGTGTTATTCTTTTTGTTCTATAACTTTAATTTCATTTACTAAGACTCTTTTTAGGATGTTTGCGTCTGTGCTCATTAGAGACACTGACGTGTGGTCATTGTTACTTTTCTTTAAATGTTACTGACACTGTTGTTGCTGAGAACTTGCACGATGGAACGTGCACCAGCTCATTCGTTTCTCCCTGTACAGTTCAGGGACGCTGGCGGCGTCTGGGCAGCCATGCTCGCCTACTCTTTTGAGTTGTTCCTCCCTCAGTAACATAAATCACGGCCTCCTAAGATTCCTGTTTAATTTTTAGGAATTTGTTGTCAATTTGATCCTGTATGAATAGTTCTTAAAAGAGCATAATACTTCAGACAGACTTTTTTTTTTTTTAAACTAGTTAAGCTAACTATGGTTCTGTCTTAAGAAGACTTCAGGGGATATTTTTGGTTTAAACTTTAAAGATGATCTCAGGGCAATGGTTTCTGGGGTTCATCCAGGCTCCATGGCCCCAGAAAGTCTAGAGCCCATGAGAATTTGAAATTCTGTTCTTCATTTTCCCCTTTTGATCAGGATGCTCAGCAGTGGTACCAGGCACCATCCAGTTCTGGTCTTACAACAAAGAAGGTAGTTGTTCATGGAGGCAGTTAGCCACACTTCCCTTTTCTCCTCCTACTCCTCACTCTTCTTCTCCCTCTGTTGTTCCAGGTGAATAAAGTCCAATTGTTGGGCTTTTGACCTGTCGTTTTTGTTAATGTTCTTACCAGGTTTTGATATCCGGGTTACACTAGTCTCATAAAATAAGTTTCTCTAGTCTCTGAAAATTTGTGTAAGACAAGTATTATCTCTTCCTTAAATGTTTGGAGAAATTCACTAGTGAGGCTATCTAATCCTAAATTTTCTACACAATACTTAAATTTGCATTTTTCTGTTGGTATCTTCTAATCACTTTCTATATCCTTCTTCTGAACAGGAAAAAGACCTTTCTGTTTTTATTTCTCCCAACCTCCATTCTTGCCTCTACATTTATTCCTGTTGGTATCATGTGAGATTTTCGGTTTGAACATTAGTAAGTTGTCTTCCCCTCAGTCTGAGCTTATTTAGACTTAAAGGTTTTACCGGGTTCTTGACTTTTTTTTCTTGTGGCTTGTTTGTTGTTTTTAGATTACTTTTTCTTTATTCCAGATATATGTATGTATCTTTTTCTGTTTTTTTTTAGTAATATTTTCATCAGGAATTTGAGAGAAGTGAACTCTTTGTGTCCTTGCACATCTAGAAATGTTTCTATTTCATTCTCATACTTGAACAAGATGTAGAGTAGGTATAGGATCCTAGGTTTAAAGTATTTTCCCACAGAATTTTGAATACGTTTTCCATTGTTGTCTTTAATGCAGTATTGCTACTGAAAACATTGATATTGCTATGATAGTATTTTATTTGTAATTCATTTTTTTAGTCTCTGGAAGATGTTCATATTTCACCTTTTTTGTGGCGTTCTGAAATTTTGCCACATCACTTGATGTGTTGTGTGTATTTCATTTTTCCAGTTCATCCGCTGTGGTTTTCAGAGGGCACTTTCACTTTTAGGACTGAAACATCTAATTATGGAAGCGGTTTTCTTACCACTTTGCATGGCTGTTTCTTCTCTCCTTCCTAGTCTCTCTTTCTAGAATGCCTAGTAGATGGATTTGGATCTTCTGGATCAATTCTCTCTCTCTTTTTTCAATTGAGATCTAATTCACATAGCGTATACTTCACATAATAACAAACTTGCCATTTTAATGTGTGTGGTTCATGGTCAAAGTGGTATATTTAGTATATTCATGAGGTCGTGCAACCATCACTACTATCCAGTTGTAGAACATTTCCAGTCACCTGTCCCCATTAACACTCACTCCCAGTTGATCCCTCTCCCCCAGCCCCGGAAACTACGAACTAATATACTTTTTGTCTCTTTGGATTTGCCTGTTCTGGGCATTTCATTTAAATGGAATCATACATATGTGGCCTCTTGTGACCCATTTTTTTTCACTTAGCATAATGTTTCAAAACTCAGCTGTGTCATAGTATAGATCAGTATCTCATTCTTTTTTATGGCTGAATAATATTTTATTGTACGGATATACGAGATTTTGTTATCTGTTCATCAGTTGATGGGCATTTGAGTTGTTTCTACTTTTTTGCTATTACGAGTAATGCTTCTGTGAACATATGTGTACAAGTTTTTATACAAGTTAGGACAAGTTTCATTTGTGGACGTATGTTTTTACTTCTTTTGG
>NW_006922088.1:504352-512047 GCF_000298275.1 Orycteropus afer afer | reverse complement strand
TCTAAAAATAATGCCTTCTCAATGAGAAAGCTTGGAAAATAAAGACTAGAACAAAGGGAAAAACAGAAATCACTAATAATAACCCCCTACATATAACCACAATTAAAATTTGATGTATGTCCTTCCTGTATATTTCAAGAATATGTACAGACACTTGTTTCTTTACAAAAATGGTGGACTGTAATACTATTTCATATTTTGCATTTTTCATTTGTAACACATTGTGAATGTTTTCTCTTGTTAGTGAATATTCTTGTATAGAAGAATTGTTAGTGGTTACGTAGAATATGAACATATGAAAGTATGTTTATTTAGCAGTTTTACCAGTTCCTGTGGACATTGTGTAGACCATGGGACATTTAAATGGTTTCTAATTTTCTACCATTATCAATAATACCACAGAGACATATTTGTCCACACATCTTTGCATGCATCTATGATTGTTTCTTTAGGAATAAATTCCTAGAAGTGGAATAGCTGGGTCAAAGGGTATGTACATTTTAATGCTTTTGATACATATAAATGTCAAATTTTAAGCTAATCGTTTGTTATATTCTGTCTTGTATTGCTATCTAATTGTTCTGTGTGTCTGTCTTGTCTCCCTAATTAGAATATGAGCTTCTTGAGGGCAGGGAGGCTTCTTGTACGTCTGTGTATCCTTTTACAGCGTGTTAGACTCAAGAGTCACAACAAGTAACAGTACTAGTTAAAAGCAGTGGTGGTTCAGACTTTTGGATGTCCTAAATCTGTAAAATTTAAAAAAATGCATGTATTTTGGTATACACATAGACTTGCAATTTTTCTGCTTTTCCAAGAAACGGTATTAAAATATAAAATCAACTACTATTTCTTATGGAAGCTCTGGTGGCATGATGGTTAAAGCACTCAGCTGCTAACCACCAAAAGGTTGGTGGTTCGAACCCACCAGCCACTCCATGGGAGAAAAATGAAGCAGCCTGCTTTCATAAAGATTTGCAGGTTTGGAAACCCTATGGGGCAGTTCTACTCTATCCTGTAGGGTCACTGTGCATTGGAATCAACTCAGTGGCAGGGGGTTTGGTTTTTTGGTTTACCATTTCTTATCCCCATATTTCATAAAATAAACAATATTTTAACAACAGAAAACTATTAATCTCTGAGGAAAAAGCTGGTGTTTAAATGGAATATTTTAGCATTTTGAGAAACTTCCTGCCTTGCCCATATTTTTCTCCTTTTGTGTTGGACTAGTGACTCTTCCCCTTAGCCTAACAGTAGACCAACACTACTGATCCAAACAACTTAGAGGATTAAAAGACAAATCTCTTTCGCAAATAAATAGTTCTTGTGGTTGCCCACGGGTCTTCTCCTCCACAATAGTCAGTACACATATGCAGTAACGCTCATTCCTTGCATAGAATTTGTGTATCTCTGTGCACAAGCACCACAGAAAACAAACTAGGCCTTGCTGGTGACCGTCTCCATCTATTTGCAGTCACCCAAAATAAAAACTGTTCTCTAGGGAGAGAATTATTTCAGTCAGGGTAAGGGTGGAGTTGTGGAAAGTAGGCAGATTTGAGAGTCAGAAGGTCTGGGCTCGAATCCTGGCTCAGGCCTTTATCACTTTTTCTTTCATTTCCTTATTTGTAAAATTAGGAAGGTGGCATCTTCTTGACTTTTTCTAGCCCCTGTTGCAGCATTTGCTGCACTGTGATGTAATTATTTGTTTACACATATGCCTGCCTCACAGGACCATGACCTGGTGGAGGGGTAGGAGTCATATCCTCCTTGTGCAACCCTAGGACTGAGCCTGGGGCCGGAGGCTTATAGAAAGTGCTTAATAAAATGACTGTTGAATGAATAAAGCATTGTTATGAGAATCAAATGAGGTAATATATATGAAAGCTTGTTGTAAACTTTAAACACTTTGCAAATGTGTTCATATTGTTGACAGGAACCATCTTTGATAGCTATCAAAACTTTGAGAAGACAGAAAATAATTCAATTTAACAGTTCCATGATACGTTACACTTTTCTCCTGTTGTACAAGAAAACCATTTTTAATTGTCCTTAACGTAGAGCTGATTTGTTTCCTAGAAAGACTTTTTTTTTTTTTTTTTTTGTGGAAGTGCTGGAATACTAAATGCTTCTTTTGTTGGGTTGCTATCATAAAATTTTAAATGTGATACAGCCTACTTATTTCATATAGAATGGTGCCCATTACTTTAGCCTCTTCCCATATAATTAACAACACAATGAACTTGTAACTACGCCTAGAAGATAGCAGGAGCCTAAGTTATGGGCAATTAGTTATGTTCAGAGCTCCTTTTTATTTTTGACATTTATTCATTCTTAAAATGTGATCATTTTTCATCTGTCCTTACAGCTCCTGGTGACCTTTTGCCACAAGATGGCATTGGTGATTACCGAGTGCACATACTGTTGAACCAGAATTCAGAAAACAGTACACACAGTTATTTGTATTCTTTTGGGGATAAGAATTGAAAACCTTCATCACTGCTTACATGTTAATTTAATTTTGTTTTGACTTCCAAAACAGGGTTAAATGCTACTTTACATCACCTCTTTCTGTATTCAAGTACCGTTTTGTTTTCTGTTGTTCTGTCTTTATAAATAACTGCAGTAACTGTGTATTATTGCCATGTGTTGTATGTGTCTGACTTATTGCTGATAATTGTGGTGACAGGTAAGAAGAAAATACGATGGGACCCAGTTAGGAGACGCTTCATTCAGTCCTGTCCCATCATAAGGATCCCTAACAGGTTTTTGAGAGGTGGGTGATAACTAGCAAGAGATCTGTGCTTCATGTGGGTTAAAGGGAATTTTTAACAAATTTTAAAAATTCAAACTCTTGTTTTTTTCAATTGTATAAGCAGCTAAAATTGGAGTACAAAAAGCCTAGAACTTGATTTTAAACCTATGTTCCACTTTGATCATGGTTGGGATTGTAATGATAAGTTTGGGGAAGTTAGAATCACTTAAGGTATGTGAGAGGGAGTAATTTTATATAGTGTGGGGGTGGAAAAGAATTTTTCTAAATAGAATTCCAAGGAAGAAATAAAAGATTAATTGATATGATTGTATAAACCTAAAAACTTATATCATAAATTAAATGTCAACAAAAAAGAGAAATATATTTGTAGGAAATGTTTAATATGAATATAAAAGAGCACTTAAAAATAAGTAGTTTAAAAAGCAAATTACTGCTAGAAAGTAGGTAAAAAGACATGAATAGTCAGTTCTTAAAGAAGGAATGCAAACAGATAGTTATTTTCACTATTGTTATAAGACCAGTTAAAACAATAAGAGATACTTTTCACCTATTAGATTGACAAAAATTAAAAATAAGAATACCAGCTTGAGTAAGAGTGTGGGGAAATGAAGTTCATATAATGACAGAAGTGTAATTCCTAGACTCAGATTGGCAATATGTATCAAAAGCCTTAAAATGTTTACCCCTTTTACCTAGTGATTCTTGCTTTCAGAAATACTGTATTCTTTCTCTCCCCCCTCCCCCACTAAAATCTTAGGGGAGAATTGACAACTTTGATTCACACTATTTTTCTAGATAAAACAAATTTCTGACAAGCATGCTTAATGTTGTAATTTAGACTTTATTAAAATATTTATAAGCCAATGTATCTAATTTTGATTGAAGAGATTAAAAAAAAACACCCCCAAATTAAGAAAAAGTCCAGCAGCAGCAGCAGCTGTTTCTATATCTAGTGTCTAACCTGTTTTTTAGCAGCTAAGCTCCAGAGAATGAAAAGTAAAGTCAAGCCTAAATGGGTAAAAACAAGATTGGGTACTCAGGGTAGTATGCTGCCTTTTAGCATAAATAATTTTATCGATACAAATTAATGGGTAACTTTAGTATTAGGTGACAGAAAATCCATTATGCATGCATGCCAGGCAGGTATGTCTAAGTCTATAATAGGTGCCTAAGGCATGTGACTGCCAACCAGGAGGCTGGCAGTTCAAACCCACCAGCCATTGCTCGGGAGGAAGGTTGGGCAATCTACTTCCGTAGAGATACCGCCCTCGGAAACCCAAGGAGGGGTTGCTATGAGTTGGATCCGACTCAGCGGCAGTGAGTTTGGTTTATTTATAAATTAGAATGCTAATTTAATGATTTATAATGAGAATACTGATTTGGCTGACTAAATATCACCATAATTAAGAAATTGCCTAATTAGGATATAGAAATCAATATATTATCAATTATGTTTTAAAAAGAAACAAAGTAGTGAAGTAACCATGATTATATTTGGATGGTGGGATTTTATTTTGTTTTGTATATTCTGTGTTTTTCATTTTTTTAAATCAGGGAAAAGAAAGATTAGCACAGGTAAGTTTCATGTCATTGGTTATGTATAAGCCCTAAATTGCTTCCACAATGGCTGAGCAGGATGGTGTCTTACAGAAGAGTGAGGTGTGGTACTCTAGCAGTATCAGTGTGACCTCCTCTTAATCAGTGGCCTTTTCTAAGTTCTCATCTTCCTTGAATGGTTTGTAGTGTTTGATGCTATTGCCCACCTGTACCTTCTTAAAGTTTCTCTTCTTTTGGGTTGCTTTATTGTTAGAATCTTAGATGTTTTCTTCCTGCCTCTTTAATTGTTCATTCTGTTTCCTTCACTGGCTTCTTTTCTTCCTACCCACATAAGGTGGGCATTGCTCCAAAGTTCTGTCCTTCTTTCCATCACCTCCTTTGGTTATCTCATCAACAGGCTTAACTATGTTTGTTCGTCTGTTTGTTCATTCTTTCAGTATTTCTTGATTCTTCCTATGTACTAGTCACTGTGCTAGGCTTGATGGTGCACATTGCAGGTAATCAGATGAACAGACACTTCCAGAATAAATTGGGTGTAATTCATTGTGCTAAGTGCCCTGAGGAAGTATGCATGGGAGCACACAGAAGAGGGACTTGACTCAGCTTGGGGGGGAAGATGGGGAGGAGTGGCCGCCAGGATGACTTTTCAGAAGGGATATGTTTAAAGAATTAGTAGGTGTTAGCAAGGGAGGGTTGGAACATTTCAGATCATAGGAACCAAGTAACTTGAATAAAGGCATTGAGGCAAAACAGAGCATGGTGCTTTCTGTAGGAAGTTCATCATGGTAGGAAAGGGGACAGAGAGAAGCAGCAGAGGGTCTGGGGAGCCACTATGGGACATTTTTAGGATCAGATTTGTTTTTTTTTAGCCAGTGAAGAGAATTAATTGAAAGACCACCCAGGAGGTCCTAGCAGTTATCAAAGTGAGAAGTGACGGAAGCTGAAACTTATGGTAGTAGGAGGAGTGGAGAGTGGGGAAACTATCAGACATGTAAAGAAGTGGAATTAAATGAGACGTAATGACTCATTGAAGAGGAGGAAGGAAAAGGTAGATAGGAAGGCCAGCTTTCTTTGTGGACTGTGGTGCTCTTCACCAAGTGATCCAGGTGGACTGAGGGGCAGGTTTTAGGGAAAAGATGATAAATTCAATTTAATCGCCCATTCATTAATTAACAGTGTGACTTTTAACACTCAGTCTGAGAGTTACTTCTGGGGAAACCTCTCTGGCAGGCCTGTGTCCTCTTTGTTCTGATGACACTCTCTGTATATCTATCTACTGGTATCATAGTACTTATTGCACTCAATTACAGTGCCTCCCATTAGACTATAAGCTCTGTAAGGGCAACAACAGGGCCTTTCATTTCTTATCTGCAGTTCATATCATACTGTAAGTAGTAGGTATATCATGTGTATTTAAATTAAATTGAATTATTAAAAAAAGTTACTGTCAGGGAATAGGATGGGACTAAAATTTTAATAAGTTCTCAACTTCTTTCTGATGTTTGTGACAGTGAACTAATGAATTGCTGAAAATGTGAAAATGCTATTTAATGTTTCATTAGTTGTTTGTTTTTTTAAATTTACCTGTACTTTTAAAATAGCCATTTTCAAGTATCATTTTAGGAATCCTAGACCTTACTTCTAGGAGCTCTGGTGGCATAGGGGTTAAGGCATTTAGTTGGCCACTAACCAAAAAGTCGATGGTTTGAACCCATCAGCCACTCCACAGGAGGAAGATGCTTCTGTAAAGATTTACAGCCTTGGAAACCCTATGGGCCAGTTCTGCTTTGTCCTAAAGGGTCACTGTGAGTCAGAATCAACTCAGTGGCAGTGGGTTTTTTTTTTTTTTTTTTAATACCTTCTATTGATTGAATTGAAGACCAGTTCCTAGGGCCCCTTTTCTGCTGCTAGATTCCTTCTCTAGATCCTGCATCTTTAAAAGATATTTCTACCAATTAAAAATGTATAATGAACAGAATACTGGGCTTCCAGCTAAAAATGATGGACTGAATGTACCCATTTGCCTTTCCCCTACTTCTCAGATAAATTGAAAATGATAAAATAGACATGAGAAAAAGAATAAGTCAAAATTTTGTTGAAAAACAGAAAAGGGGGCTCTTGAGGTCAGACTACCTGGATCTGAATTCAGGTTCTGCCATTTGCCAACTCTAACCTTGGGCAAGTTGCTCAGGGTTTTTTGTTTTTTTTTTTTGCCTGTTTCCTCAGGATGATGATAATGGTACCTACCTCTCAGGCTCATTATGAGGATTGAGATAAAGAATATATGCAAAGCACTTGGCGTGTAGCAAAATTACTTAAATTTAGCAGATGTCGAATTAATGTTAGCAGCTATCGTGATTGTTATTGGTATAGTATGAGCAATTTTTAGGAATTGCAGGCAATCAAAAGCCGTTGGAATTAGATGATCGAGAAACCAGAACAGAGTGAAATGCAAGCCAAACAGGTGCTCCTGCTGAGGGAAGCTGGGGAGTTTCTTGGTGGCCTCTTCCCTGAGCCCCTCAGCTAGAGGCAGAAGTAGAGGAAGAGGGGCAGGCAGGGGAAGGTAGTCATCAGGGCAAATGCAAAACTAAAGGACTGTATTTTGCACAAATAACACACGTGTTGTACAGGCTTGCAAATCACACGACCCCTTCATGTGTTGGTTTCCTATGCTATGTGCACTATAGGTGTCCGTACATAAATTAGTGGGTATGTTATGTGAGGAAAAAGGTATTTCCCTCACGTCTTACCTCCCTCCTTCATATGAAGATCTCTGGCAATGCCATTGGTTCCTAGGATAGAGCCATGAGAACAAGTAAAGTGGGGCTTTGCTTTGGGGAGGGTTGGGCAGGCATTGCTACCATGAATTGGGACTGGGAAGGGAATGCAAAGCAGAGCCTTAGGTAATGGGCTGCCACAGTAGACAAGGTGAGGAGGGTGAGGGTGGGGGAGAAAGGAACGTCAATCAAGGATGGAAGCACATTAAAGGACCGTGCCACCAGAATACAGCCTTCCTTATTTTGGCAATAGTATGGCAAAGGTGCTTTATTTTTCTCCACTTCTGATGGAAAGTCTGTCAGAGTATCCCTTACCTGAAGCGGCCCATAGTCAGACAGACCTCCATTTGAAGGTTATGGAAACTGTAATGCAACTGTTGAGGAAACTCAGACTTCTTATGTGTACTGATCAATTTGGTCCTTTATTTATTAATATGAATAGATTATCAAGGCTCCCCAGACATATGAGAGAAACTAGACTTGAAAGAAGATGACTAAGATAAGCAAACAAAACAGCTGACTGAGGGGGAACAGCGGTAATGTGGTAAGCAGAATGGGACCTTAGGGAGTCTGTGAGTCAGAATTGACTTG
>NW_006922088.1:502155-503547 GCF_000298275.1 Orycteropus afer afer | reverse complement strand
TTTATAAAGGAAAAAAAAAATAGATGAGTTCTATGTTAAAGCCTCGATTGCTGAAATAAAAAGTCATAGGAGCACTAAATAGTAGACAAGCTTAAGCCCAGTTACTTTTCATGAGAATAATGTAGAGGAAGTATCCAGGCCCAAGACCAAAAGGAAGAAAGTACATTAGAAATAGTCCTACTTTGAGGATAGATGTAAAAGAGATCCAATATCCATTTAAGAGGAGTTACAGAAGGAGAGATCAGACATCGTAAGGGAGAAACCAAAGAGCATTTCTCCATGCTGATGAAAGATTCTCTGTTTCCAAGCGTAAAGGACCCACCAGGTATCAAGCAGGAAAAATGAAAAACAAAAAGACCTACCTTTACGTTACTGAACTACTTATGATTCCAGAAATAGAAATCAGGTTACATAGAAGGACTCAAAAATAAGGCTCAGACTGGCACTGGAGTTCTCATTTGCAACATGGTTTTCTCGAAGATAAGTGTCTTCAATATTCTTTAAACACAGCCTGTACACAGAGAATATTACTTTGAACACAGAATTCTGTATCCAGCCTCACTTATGTTTACGTAGGTGCTCGAAGTAAATACGAGTACTGAGAGTGTACCACCCATATACCATTTTTTGAGAAAATCCCTTGAGGAGGTACTCCCAGTAAAATGAAAAACAAATCCAAGAAGGAGGAAGATAGATACAAGAAGCAGCAGTGTACAGAGAAACCAGTGAAACTGACTTTCATCGAAATAGTGACCATGAAGCTTAATGTAATTGTTAAGAAAAAATTTCTAAATACACACACATACAATGTATATTTGTGTATGTGTGTGTAAACAAACAGACAAACATTCTGGAACTAAAAATGTAGGTGATTTCAACAATTTGGGAGTAGCAAGAAAGGAAAGGTCTTATCATTTTGCAGGATAGAGAGTGGGGGGCCAAGTCTATGTATTAATTCCTTTTTTGTTTTAAAATTTATAAGTGTCATATCTGCTTATTTAAAGAAAATTTCAAATAATATGTAATACATAGGGTGAAAAGTGAAGATTCTTATCTCAAGTGTATGTAAAGAATTTGTACAAAGTCATAAGAAAAAGACCTCTCAATAGAAGAATGTATGTAAGGCTTGAGCAGGTACTTCCCCAAAGGAAAAATCCAGATGACCAATAAAATATTGAAAAGATGCTCAACTTCATTAGTAACGAGAGAAATGTACATTAGAGCCACAATGAGATAGGTCTACGAATACGTAAGAACTGCTGAGTTAAAAAGGCAGACCAAAAAACCAAACCAACCTACTGCCACTAAGTCAATTCCAACTCACAACAACCCTATAAAACAGTGTAGAACTGCCCCACGGGTTTCCAAGACTGTAAATGTTTATAGAAGCAG
>NW_006922088.1:485020-486627 GCF_000298275.1 Orycteropus afer afer | reverse complement strand
AAAAAAATGAGGCTCATTTCAGAACAGTTAATTGTTCTCATGAGGAACTTGTACATAGACCAGTAGGCTGTCGTTCGAACAGAACAAGGGGGTACTGACTGCATGGTTCAAAATCAAGAAGGGAGTATGTCAAGGTTGTAACCTTTCACCATACTTATTCAATCTGTATGCTAAGCAAATAATCTGAGAAGCTGGACTGTATGAAGATGAGCGTGGCATCAGGATTGGAGGAAGACTCATTAACAACCCACAATGTGCAGACAACACAACCTTGCTTGCTGAAAGTGAAGATGACTTGAAGCACTTATTGATGAAGATTAAAGACTCCAGTCTGCAGTATGGATAACAACACCTCAGCATAAAGAAAACGAAAATCCTCACAACCGGACCAATAAGTAACAGCAATGGAAGCAGTTGTCAAGAAACCAGACATCGTGTTGTACTGGGCAAATCGGCTGCAAGAGACCTCTTTAAAATGTTGAAAAGCAAAGAGGTCACTTTGAAGACTAAAGTGGGCTTGACCTAGGCCACGGCCTTTTCAGTTGCCTCATATGCATATGAAAGGTGGGCATTGAATAAGGAGGAACAAAGAAGAGTTGATGCTTTTGAATTGTGCCCACAGTGAAGAATATTGAAAGTACCATGGACTGCCAGAAGAACTAACAAATCTGTTCTGGAAGATGTGCAGCCGGAATGCTCCTCAAAGGGAGAATTGCCAGACGTTGTCTCACCTACTTTGATCATGTTGTCAGAAGGGACCATTCCCTGGAGAAGGATACCATGCTTGGTAAAGCGGAGGGTCAGCAAAAGAGGGGCAGACCCTCAATGAGATGGACTGAATAGTGGCTGCAGCGGTGGGCTCAAGTATGGCAAGGATTGTGAGAATGATGGCACAGGTCCAGGCAGCATTTCTTTCCGTTGTATATGGGGTCACTGTGAGTTGGATCTGACTCAGTGGCACGTAACAACAACACAGTTGTACACTATATAAAAAAAAATAATGCACCATGACCAAGTGGGCTTCCTACCAGGTATGCAAGGATAGTACTAGTAGCACTAGCAAAACATTCAATGTAATTCATCACATAAGTAAAACAAAGGAGAAGAAACACTTGATCCTATCGATGTAGAAAAGGCATTTGATAAAATCCAACACCCATTCCTGATAAAAACTCCCAGCAAGATAAGTAGAAGGAAAATTCCTCATCATAATAAGGGGATATAGCCAACGTTATTCTCAATGGAGAGCGACTAAAAGCCTTCTCCTTGAGAGTGGGAACCAGACAAGGGTGTTCTCCATCACCTTTCTATTCAGCATTGTATTGGAAGGCCTAGCCAGGCCAGTAAAGCAAGAAAGAGAAAAGGCATCCAAATTGGCAAAGAGGAAGTAAAACTATCTCTGTTTTCAGGTGTTAGGAGCCTATGCATAGAAAAACCAAGAGACTTAGCAAGAAAATACTGGAACTAATTTAAAGATTCAACGAAGTAGCAGATTACAAGATCAGTATACAAAATCATTTAGATTGCTCTACATAAATAAAAAGATCTCTGAAAAGGAAATGAGGAAAACAATGTGATTCACAATAACTCACTGCTGTTGAGTTGAT
>NW_006922088.1:482400-484359 GCF_000298275.1 Orycteropus afer afer | reverse complement strand
AGAACTACTGAAGAAGGACAGAGTAGGAGGTCTCAAATTCTCCCATCTCAGAACCTACTATACATCCACAGTAATCAAAACAACCAGGTATTGGTAAAACCATAGTTGCATAGACCTATGGAACAGAATTGAAAATCCAGAAATAGTTCATACACCCATGGACAGTTGATATTTAACAAAGGGCTAAAATCCATTAAATGACAAAGAGATAGTCTCTTTAACTTATGGTGTTGGGAAAACTTGATTTCCATTTGTAGAAAAATGAAATAAGATCCATACTTCACACCATAGTCAAAAACTAACTCAAGATCCATCAAATACCTAAATGTAAAACCTGAAACTATAAGGTTCATCAAAGAAAAAACAGAGATAAATTTAGGGACCTTAATTTATGGTCATCCCCCCCCACTGCCATCGAGTTGGATCCAATTCATAGCAACCCTTCCTTGGGTTTCCGAGGCAGTATCACTATGGAAGTAGATTGCCCAACCTTCCTTCTGAGGAGTGGGGTGGGTTTGAAACGCCAGCCTTTTGGTTAGCAGTCAGATGCCTTAGGCACTATGCCACCAGAGCACCTTAATTTATGGCATAGACTGTCAAATACAACTCAAAATGGACAGACAGCAGAAGGTAAACATGGCTGAGAGATGTTCTAAAAATCACATTCTTAATGTGCATCAAATGACTTTCCCCAAAGAGTAAAAAGAGAACTTAGAGATTGGGAAAAAATACATGACAACAATGTATCCAACAAGGGAATTCTCTCTTTATAGAAAACTCCAAAACCTCAACATCAAAAAGACAAACAATTCAATTGAAAAATGGGCAGAGGACACGAACAGACACTTCACCAAAGAAGATATTTAGGCGGCCAACAAACATTTGAAGAAATATTCATGATAATTAGCCTTTAGAGAGATGCAAATCATAACAGCAATGATACATCATCTCACCCCAGCAAGAACAGGAAAGTTCAGCAAGACAAACAAGACAACAGCAAAAACAACAAATGCTGGCAAGGATGTGGAGAGATTGTGACTCTCATCCACTACTGGCTGAATTGTAAAATTGCACAACCACTGTGGAAAACGGTATGGTGCTTTTTTTAAAAAGTTGGGAATAGAAATACCATTTGATCCAGCAATCCCACTACAAAGTATGTATTTTAAAACAAGTGAGAGTCAGGACACAAATAGATACATGCACACCCATGTCCATCACACCACTGTTCACAGTAGCAAAGAGCTGGAGATATCCTAAGTGCCTGTCAACAGATGAATGGGTAACCAAACTATGGTATATGTACACAATGGAATACTATGCAACATTAAAAAATAATGAAGAATCTGTGAGGCACCTCATATCGTGGATGAACTTGGAGGACATTATGCTAAGTGAAATAAGTCAGAGGGACAAATATTGTGTGAGTCCACTATTATAAAAAGGAAAGGTTTACAAACTGAAAGAAATGTTATTTGTCGGTTACTAGGGATGAGAGGAGCGGAGGGAAAATTGCTAGCTAGGTAGGAAACACACTGATTTGGGTGAAGGGAAAAGCAGTATATCAAAAGTGGGTGATCGGCACAGTATCACTAAGGAAGACAAGGAAAGGCTGCATAAGAGGTACAAACAACAAAGGCAGATAGTACATTATCAGTAATAACATGAATCTATGGGTGGGTGCATAGGTAAACAGGGAAGAGGATTGGGTTTGGGTACACAAACGGGAATATACCCATGATCCATACATAGGGTTGGCAGAAGGTATTTCTATGTAAGTATTTGTATGTGCTATAAAATGTCAGTATATGTAATAGAGTGAATGGGGTGAAGTTGTGAGAACCTTTTAGCCACAACCAAAGCTCTGGTAGCATAGTGGCTAAGGCACTTGACTGCTAACCAGAAGGCTGGCGGTTCAAACCCACCAGCCACTCCTCGGAAGGAAGGTTGGGCAATCCT
>NW_006922088.1:443147-481525 GCF_000298275.1 Orycteropus afer afer | reverse complement strand
TTTCCCAATGCTACACGTCATCTAATGTCCTGACTGCTGCTTCCGTTGGCATCGATTGTAGAACCAAGCAACGTGAATTCTTTAAGGGATTAATGGACCCTAGCATTCTCAACTTACACAACCCTGAGACCAGAAGAACTAGATGGTGCCTAGCTACCACTGCCTATCACTCGGAAAGGTATCAAAGTTGGAGATCCTGGATAGAGTGGAGAAAAATATGGAGCAAAACTTAAAATGAGAAAAATGACCAGGCTTACTGGTGTGACAGACTGGTGAAACCCCAAAAACTATGGCCCCTAGTCCCCCTTTGGGCCTGGAATTGAACTCGCTCCCTGTGGCTTACCTTTTAGGCAAATAGGCCTATGAGGTGTACAGTTACACCAGGGAGGTGCACTTGTTAGGACAATCAACCATGTGAGGGCAGAAGGCAGCGTTTGTACCAGGAGAAAGCTCAGAGGGCAGGAATGCAAAGGAGAGAAGGACACAGGGAAAACATAACCACAGGGAGGAAGTGGGGGAAATGTTGTCAGCATTGTGGGGATTGCAATCAGTGTGGGGGAAAAATTGACATCATCTCAGAACTATAGGAAAGTTATAAGAATGGTGAAAAAGTTCTCCTGCAGCCGTCACCCACACTCCCCGGATGTTAACATTTGATCACATTTGCTTTATCCTCCCTCTTTCTTCACTCTTCTCTCCGTTCTTCCATCCCCTCTTTCTGCACATGAAACACATAAGCATATGGATGTACATACGGGTTTTCTTTTTGAATCACGTAAGACAAGATGCCCCTTTACCCTTAAATCTTTCAGTGTGTATTCCTGAAAAACAAGGACATTATTTTACATAACTGCAGAACAAGTATCCAAATCAGGAAATTTACACTCTTAACACTCTACCTAAGGAGCTCTGGTGGTGTAGTGATAAGGCACTTGGCTGCTAACTAAAAGGCCATTAGTTTGAACCCACCAACCACTGTGCAGAAGAAAGAGGCAATTTGCTTCCATAAAGATTTACAGCCTTAGAAACCCAGGGGGGTCAGTATGAGTCAGAATCAACCTAATGGCAGTGAGTTTGGTTTTTAACATTATAAGTAATGGATACAATTAACACTAGTATCTAATATATAAGCCTTCAGTTATTGCCAATAATATCCTTCATAGCAAAACAAATCTATTTCGTGCTGTGTTCTGGTTACCTAGTGGCACTCGGACAAGAGTATACCACAAGGGATGGCTTGAACAAATAGGAGTTTATTCTCTTACGATTCAGGAGGCAAGAAGTCCAAGCTCAGAGCACCAGGCTCTAGGGCCTGTGTGAAAGCCCCTCGGCCTTGGGCTTCAGCTCTGCCTCTTGCTTCTGGCCCACTGAAGCTGGAGGCATCTCTTCATTCAGGTTGCTACTGGCTGCTGAGGCCAACAAGCCCAAGGTCGGCAAATAAAATGGCACAGTCCTGATTTTACGAAACCACACTGCAGGCCATTAATTGAAGTCCATTGGAAGTCCCAAGATCGGCAGAGCATGGCAGGCTGCTGAACGACTTAGCTACATGCAGGGTTCAAGCATGCCATAAGCTACAGACCATTTCCAAAGCTGTTTCTTATATATGGGAAACAGACCACATCCCTAAAGCAGCTGCCCAGCTGCTTGTGGTGGATCCCACCATGGAGTTGATTTCCAGTCTCATCATGGGGAATAACTAACTACCACCAGTTGCCCAGTCACAAGTTAACACAAACTTAACTACCATATTGCTGGTTTCATTTGTCACGTATCTTTAGTTTCCTTCAATCTTGAACAGTATCTCAGTCTCTTTTTTGATTGACATTGATATTTTTGAAGAGTATAGATTAGCTATTTTATACCCAAAGTTATGTCCCTTAATTTGGATTTGCCTCATGTTTCCCCATGATTATACTCACATTCAATTTGGGTGGGAATACTGCTGAAGTAATGTTTTCTTCTCCTTGTATCATATCAGGAAGCACGTGGTATTGATTTATTCCATTACTGGTGATGTTAACTTTGATCGCTTGAATAAGGTGGTAGATACCATCTTATTACCAATCCCTGCCCAAGGGATTTTTAATAGATTTTAACAAACAATGTAAAATTTACTGCAAGAGTAAGTAAGAAAGGCTAAGAAGTTTTTGAAAAAGGTAATGATAAGCCCACAAAGTAGGAATTTGCCCGACTTGATGTTGAAACGTAATTCAAAGTTATAATAAATAAATAAATAGGAGCTCTGGTAGCATAGTGCCTAAGGCACTTGACTGCTAATCAGAAGACTGGCAGTTCAAACCCACCAGCCACTCCTCGGAAGGAAGGTTGGGCAATCTACTTCCATAGTGATACTGCCTTGGAAACCCAAGGAGGGGTCGCTATGAGTCAGGTCCGACTTGATGGCACATAACAACAAATAACAACAACAATAATTAAAACACATGTTAAGATGTAGACCTAGATAAATAGGCAGTGAGCATTGACTAGAGCCCAGAGGACCATGCATATATTTAATATTTTACTAAGGAGATATCCCTAAGTCGAGTTTGAAGGCTGTCTCAAGTATGTCTTGCTCACCACTTGGAATAAACTCATGGTAACACTAAAGTCTGGCAAATTAAATTTCTTTCATTGCTGTTACCCCAGACACAAAGATTACTCTGTCCTAATAAGTCATATTATTGCATACACATGTCATATGGAGGGAGCCCTGGTGGCACAATCAGTTAAGCATTCAGCCGCTAACTGGAAGGTTGGTGGTTTGAACTCACCCGATGGCCCCACGAGAGAACGACCTGGAGATCTGCTCCCATAAAGCTCACCACGTAAATAATAAATAAATGCAGATACCCTGCGGGCAGCTCTGCTCTGACATGGCGTCGCTCTGAGTCAGAGGCGCATATGGGCCACGGGGTCCCTGCAGAGAAGACAGTCACATAACCAAGAACCAATACTGTGTGCCGGTGTGAGTGGATTGCTGCTGCCTGAGCAGCATGGACCATGGGAGCAGTAAAAAGTTTCTGTCTGCTAGTCGGAGGCAAAAGCCAGCTTGATCAGTCTTTGCTGGCTTTCTTGCCCAGGCTTCCAAGTAAACGGCAGAAGACCTCTTACCTCAGGTAGTGATACTGATGGGCTTTGAATTTGGAAAGACGTTATTGGCTAAATTAAACGGAATTCATCCTTTAAGCTCTTTGATAGCTATACCTAATAGCTTAGTAGGATTTAGGGTTTTATTTATTTTTTTAAATGACCTTACCACAGAATGTTTGCTAGCACATCTGGGTTGTCCACATCTTGTAACTAATAGCCTTATTGAGGAATAAATATTATGTGTTATGTTATTTGCAAGCTTAGCTTTTAAGATTTTATGTCCAAGATGGTCAGCCTGACTATTGGGATTTTCCTAATTGCACTCCAGAACATGGCAATTTGGTATATGATAAAGGTGGCATTTCAAATCAGTGTAGAAAGGATGGCTTTTCTGTAAATAATTATTCTCATTTTGGGGAACAGTTAGAGCCCTGCTTCATATAATACACAAAAATATTATGTATTCCAATTCTGAATACAAAATTTAAAACTATGAAATTATTATAAATGAGCATATGAAATGAGTAGAGAAAAATTAAATGCCATATTAACTGATTCCCAGTTGTGTTGAATGTCTTCTGTGTGTTGGGCCCAGTGTTTGGCTTGGTGATAGATAGATGAGTTCAGATACATTGTTCTTCCCTTAGATAGTTCACAGCCTCCTAGGAAGATACACATATATGGACCAGTTTACATATATAACCAATATGTTATAACCAAAGAGCCAATAGATGTCAGCCAGTCGACATATTTTAACCTGATAAACAAGTGTGATAAGTCTGAGGGTCAGTGACAGCTGCTCCCAAACATGGGAGAAAGCCCAGGCTCAGGGAGGGTCAGTGATTTGCTCAAGGCAGCAGTTAGAGGGAACCTGGATTCAAAGCTAGATATTTACAGGGAACTCTTGCTCTTTCTCCCACACCAAGATTCCTAGAAAGAGAAGAGAAACAGAATTCTTTATTTAAGGTAACTCACAGCTCATTAGTAAATCTGCTAATTGATTATAGTTTACCTATAGTTTATCTAGTACTGTGTTTATGCGTGTGTTTACATGCATGTGGTGTAATGTCTCACTAATTGTACATGTCTACTCTAACATGTGGGAGCTCTAGTGGTGTCGTGCCTAAAGCATTTGACCGTTAACTGGAAGGCTGGTGGTTCAAACCCACCAGCTACTCCTCAGAAGGAAGATTGGGCAATCTGCTTCGGTAGAGATACCGCTTCAGAAACCCAAAGGGGGGTTGCTATGAGTTGAATTGACTCAATGGCAGTGAGTTTGTTTTTTTTGGTACCCTGACATGTTTGCTCTGGTGGTGTAGTGGGTAAGGCATTTGGCAGAGAAGACAGTCACATAACCAATCAGAAGGTCAGTGGTTCAAACCCACCAGCTGCTCCATGGAAGGAAGACAGGGCAATCTACTTCCATAAAGATTTACAGCCTTGGAAACCCAACGAGGGTCGCTGTGAGTTGGAATCGACTCGGTGGCAGTGAATTTGTTTGTTTGGTCTGTTTTACCCTGATCCTGAAGTGATAAAGGACTGAATTGTAAGGGGCTTCAGGTTCTGTTGAAGAGAAAGAGCTGTGTGGGCTAAACTTGGAGACATTCCCACAACTGGGGATGAGGTAGATAAGCTAGTTCAAGGTGGAAGGGGAAGACCCTGGGTTTTTCAGGCAGAAAGACAGGCGTAAGCGGCAGGAGGGAGAGCGAGAGCTGCGTAGAGCAAGGCTAGTGCTGGAAAGGATCTAAGACACTGGGCAGAGGACTCCCCACTTCCTGCAGGTTGGATATGAGGGACTCAGTGAGTCACCCTTACCTTTTTTTTTTTTTAGTTGCTCCAGATCGTTTTTTTAGTTCTTGATTAAAAGCATACCCTAGAAAGTGAGATTTTGATTTTTAAAATTTAGTGTTAAAGGAGCTCTGATGGTGAAATGGTTAAAGCGCTTGACCGCTACCTGAAAGGTTGGTGGTTCAAATCCACCAGCTGCTTTGCCAGTGAAAAGACCTGCAGTCTGTTCCTGTAAAGGAGCAGCCCGGAAATGCCTGTGGGGCAGTTCAGCTCTGTCCGGGAGGGTCACTGTGAGTCAGAATTGCCTCACTGGCCCACAGCAACAGCAGAAAGTGGGATTTTGATTTCAAAAAATAATACGGACAGCCCAGCCTGTGTTAAGTTAGTAATACATGTTTGAACAGCCAGTGATTGTTAGCTGTCCAGCCTGTCATTTAGCATTTTAATAGAATGTTACTAACATTTGAGCCTAATGGGCTCAAACGCGTCAGAGATCATGGGGATGGTGCAGGACGGAGCAGCGTCTCATTCTGTCATATGTAAGGGCGCCAGGAGTCAGAGCAGACGCCTGGGCTGAGGGCATTACCAATGTGAAAGTAGACTGGTCGCCAGGGTCTTCAAGCCATAGACACTCCCCAGTCTGTCCAGAATGTACTTAAGCATCTGTGGTTCTCTAGCTGTGCAAGGGTTCATGTAGCTCGGTATGAAAAAGTGTTAAGGAGAATAGAAAAAACACTAAGTTTCAAGTTTTTCTTTTTAACTCTGAAATAAACTTGAAGTACTTTTTAATGAACTAGTTGATGTGATTTAATCTTCAGCAAGCTTTCCAATATGCATTGTGGAAATAATTTAGTTAAACTCTTAATAGGATTTAAGATGATCTTTGAGATGAATAATAAGGATATTCTTTATTAATTGCCGTAATCTCTAGAATGGTATTTAAATTCTAAGTTATACTATAATTTTGCAAACAAGTGTGCTTTTTAAGTGTATGATTACTATGGAGGAGAAGCATAGGTTTTACATGTGTATTTTTATTTGTATGTGACTCATTCACATTTGTGACTATATTTATGTAGTTCTCTAATAGTCACAGTCTAAATTAGTCAGCCTTGGTTTCCTTCTCCTCTAAGGAAATGAAATTTTTCCCTTTTAGCTTTTGGATTGTTAAACCTCTCCTCTTCCTTTTCTTGGAAATTCTCAGTGGTCAGCCATTTTCTTGAAGGAGTGTTTGTAATGCTATTTTGCCTCTCTTGGGGAAAATCTTGTTACTATTGTCAACTTCTAAAAGTGGTCATATGAGTCAGAAATGGAGACTAGCTCCTTACAACCTTAAATAGCGTGTGTGAATATTATGTATAAAATGACCTAGGGAAATCACAAGTACATCCAGGTTATAAATCTTCCCTGACCCATTTTTAAAGCTGAAATAATTGTTACATAATTTCATTTGGGCTTTTAATCTGCTGGCCACTTGTGAAAAACTATTCTCTTCTTTCCTAGGCCACAGACCTCCACCAGCACGCAGTGGGCATCGGTGTGTGGCAGACAATACGAATCTGTATGTGTTTGGAGGTTATAACCCAGATTATGATGAGTCTGGGGGGCCAGACAATGAAGATTATCCTCTCTTCAGGGAGCTTTGGAGGTACCATTTTGCCACAGGAGTGTGGCACCAGATGGGCACAGATGGCTACATGCCCCGAGAATTGGCATCTATGTCACGTGAGTGCATACAGTTCTGAACTTCTGACTTTATGAAAAGTCTGGGAGGCCAGGCTCAGTGTCACCTGTTCCTGGTTAACAATTCATGCTACTGGAATAATACTAACCCCGTTTATGGAGAGCCCTTTGCTACAGTAATAATACAGGACAGTGATTCAGAATCACTTGTAAGTTGGATAGTCCAGAGTTGGAATCCAGCTGCATATTATTTACTTGCCAGGTGATTTTCCGCTTCCAGTTCCTTACCTATAAGATGGGATTAATAATATCTCAGAGGCTCGAATATAAGGTACCCTATATATGCTAGTCAAGATGTAGAGGACACCAAATGGGCTTTATAAGAGTGATACTAGCTCCTGAGCAAAGCATTCACACACATTGTCCGCCTGGTCTTCACAGCATCCCTATGACTCAGGCACGGGGTTATTGCCATTGTGCAAATGAGGACGCTGTGGCTTTAGAAAGGCCTTGGGCCAGGGCTGAAGGGTGCAGGCTCAGGGGCAGGCTGCCTGAGATTGAACCCCAGCTCGGCAGAGGTCTTTGTAGAAAACCTTCAACATGCTATTTAAACCACTCGCTGCCCTCATACTAATAGCTCCTGCCTCACAGGGGTGTGGTGAAGATTAGTTTAGAGAGGTCATAGCAGAACTGAAGGCCAGGTCTGGCTGGCTCCAGAGGCTCGTCTGTTGACTACAACACTGTATCAGTTGAAGAACTGGTTAAAGAAAAAAAAAATGACATTGGAACAACCTCAGTGCCCATCAATGGATGAATAGAGAAACCAGCTGTGAAAAAAGAGTGATGAATCCATGAAGCATCTCACACGTATATGAATTGGAGGACATTATGCTGACTGAAATAAGTCAATCACAAAAGACATACAAAAATATATTGTTTGAGACCACTGTAATAAAAAGTCAAGGAAAGAAACATACTGTGATGGTTACCACAGAAGGGAGGAGAGAAAAGGAAAGTCACTAACTAGATAGTAGATGTGTATTAACTTGGACAAAGGGACAGGCAATACATAGTCAGCACAACATGCCCAAGGCAAAGGAAGACACTGGGAGCTATGGCAACATGGTGAATACCGTTACATACACCATCCTGCAATGCCAATAGTAGCAAACAGTAATTTACAGGTGGATACACAGGTAGATATGTAAGCTGAGCAGGTGTGGGATGGCGTATGGCAGTACACCCACATGCATATTAGGTTTGGCAGTGGCTCTTTCTACATGTGTATTTATATGCACTGCAAATATGTCCTGGTATACATTAGAATAAAGGGGGCAAAGTTATGCAAACTCCTTAGCCATAACCAAACACTTGGAGGGACTGAGTCCCTGGGCATGAGGGCTTAGGCTATACTGCCAGGGAACTATAATTGTAATTGTTGTAACATAATCCATAAAGACAATCCTACTTTGGTGAGTAGCAACTGGGATCTTAAAAGCTTGCAGGCAGCCATCTAAGATACAACTATTGGTCTCTTCCCGTCTGGAGCGAAGAGGAGTGAAGGAAATCAAAGACTCAAGGAAACAATGACCCCAAAGGACTAATGGGCTACACAAACCACCGCCTCCACTCGCCTGAGACCCAAAGAACTAGCTGGCACTAGGCGACCACTAGTGCCACCACTCTGATTGGGGTCACAGTACAGGGTCCTGGACAGAGTGGGAAAAAAAGAACAAAATTCCAAATCATTAAAAACAAAAACAAAAAAAACAGACATACTGATCTGATAGAGACTAGTGGGACCCCCAAAACTATGCCCCTTGTTAGGTGTCGTCAAGTCGGCACCCCTTCAAACTTGAACTGAGATGGAAAGCCAGTTTGCTCTGTAAACATTCACCCATATCACAATAAAAAGTTTTAAAACACACATACGTAAGAAAACCTGAACTGAACCCACTCCCAGAGATCACCTTTCATCCAAAGAATAGGCCTATACAGTGAACAGCAACACCATGAGAATGTGCTCCTCGGAGCAGCCAACCATCTGAGACCAAAACGGTAGCATCTGTCTCAAAGCAAAGTTAGAAGTCAGGAAAGAGGGGTGAACGGAAACGGGGTCCCAGGGAGGAAGTGGGAAGAGGGCCATTACATCGAGGGAATTGCAACTAATGTCCTGAAACAAAATGTATAAATTGTTGAATCGGAAACTAATCTTCTCTGTAAACTTTCACCCAAACCACAATAAAACGTTAAAAAAAAAAAAAGAGGCTTTGAAAGAGTAAAGCAGTGCTGTTTTGAGATTATTTGGTGTTAGAGAGAGAAAATATGTGTAAGTGTGTGTGGGGGGGGGGTGTAGGCAGGAACAGATGGGGGAGAAGGCCACAGTTACTAGATATTGTGTGCTGCTCTTTACCTGGAAGAGGGTTACAGTGGCAGAAACATAATTTAAAGGGTAGAGATCATTCCCTGCAAAAACAGAAGAATCCTTTTATCCCTTCATCCTGAGCCCCTGTGGGTCTTTGTAAGGCAGAGCTGGTACTGGTTTGCCTCTGCTTTGCAGTGTATGTGAGCTGTGTTTAGCAGCAGTGCTACTGCAGTACCTACAGTTCTGTAGTATTGTACACATTATTTAATGAATCCACAAATGGGTACTGCATAAATGTCGTACACTTACCAATGGCATTGACTTTATATAGTTAGACCTTATTCTACACAGCTACACAGTCGCTAGATGTCAGAGGTTTGCACTATCTTCTGAGAGCATTAATGGAGAGTTTTGAGTGTCTCGGTGATTCTGGGTTTATGTGGGGATCCATTGCAGGCAGCCAGTGTGTAAATGGAACTTGTGCTTCTCTTTCCCCAGTGGTGCTGCATGGAAACAACCTGTTAGTGTTTGGAGGTACAGGAATCCCATTTGGTGAGAGCAACGGCAATGATGTCCATGTCTGTAATGTGAAGTATAAGAGATGGGCTTTACTCAGCTGTCGGGGGAAGAAACCCAGTCGTATATATGGACAGGTACCAATCTTTGGCCAGTCATGGTGGATGTATTTGTTCATACTTTTCTAGAATATTTATATTGTTACTATTATTTTTAAAAAAAAGATGTAGAATGAATTCAGTATAGTTAGTATTTGATTTTTCAGGGCTGATGTGAAATTTAAATTTGTAAGTCTAGTTGTTTGCCTTCCCCTCTCTTTTTTTGGTCTTACCTTTTTTGTTTCTAATCCAGTTAAATCTAGACCTATATGGAAGTTTCTTTAAACACCAGGATGCCTTGAGCTTCTCACGGGAAGCCCCGTGAGAGATTGGGCTGCAAGGTGGCCGTCTATAGTGATCCAGTTCTTTGAAGAGGTTTTTGACCCAATAGTAGTAGATCCCTGCAGTTGGCTAAAACTTTTACCCAGATCTGAGCTAAAACATAGATTATGTAGAGATTACATTTAGGTTCTAGTGCTTCAAATCTCAGGTTTGAAAGTTAGATCCAACAACATGGGGAACAACCCACCATCCGTCAGAGACCCTTTGAGAATAATGGCTTAAGCTTAAAACAACCAAGCTTTGGCTTTTTCCGGAACTGGCTGGCATCAGAACTGACAGCTTTTGAGGGGCATGTACTTGATGATGACTCTGGATCCCATCACAGGAGGCCTTTAAACTCAGAGAAGTGAGATAAAACCAAAAACCCAAACTCACTGCCGTCGAGTTGGTTCTGACTCATCGTGACCCCTCCTTGGGTTTCCAAGGCAGTATCTCTACAGAAGTAGATTGCCCAGTCTTCCTTCTGAGGAGTGGCTGGTGGGTTTGAACCCCTAGCCTTCCGGTCAGCAGTCAAATGCCTTAGGCCACCAGAGCTCCCAAGAAGAATAGCGGTAGCTGAGTTTACACTGACAGAGAATCTGGTGGAGAATGTCACCTCTAGAGCCCCTGCTACTTATCCTCAGATCTGCTGCTGCTGCTGCTGCTTCTTGGCACCTGACTCTTCACACCGCTCAGAAGGAGAAGCAGCGTTCAGTGGAAGGTGCATGTCTGTGATCTATGCATTCTTGGGTTGGCTGCAGCCCCTAAGGATCTTCTAACCCTTGACTGTCTGTAGGTAGAATTTGCTTAGGTGACCAAAGGTTTACCTGCCTGAAAATCATCTCTCTGACCTCTGAAATCTTCAGCTCTTTAAGAGTCTGATATTCTAGAAGGTTAAAAAGTACAGGGCAGTTTTATAAAACCTGATTTTGGGGTGTTGAGTTGCATCCTGTAACCCAGTGTTAATGAGGCAGTCTCGTTCACCTCTCCCCGTTATTCAGGCCATGGCGATCATCAATGGCTCCCTTTATGTCTTTGGAGGGACAACTGGCTATATTTACAGCACAGACCTGCACAAACTAGATCTCAATACTAGAGAGTGGACACAACTGAAACCGAACAACCTGTCCTGTGACCTGCCAGAAGAGAGGTGAGGTTCTAGGATTAAAGCATGCTTCGTTTTCTTGTTAAGATTGGACTTCTTTCAGAATAATGGAAATATGGCTTACAGAAAACTCTCTGACTCTGGTTCAAATAGCTAACTGGCTGTTCGATCCCAGTTCAGGGATGAGGAGGGATTTTCCAGCCAGGAAATGGTATTTTCTTCTTAGCTGCAGAATTTTTACCTCTTATGTTTCAGTCTTTCTGCATCAGGAAAATAGTAAGTAACACTTTAAAGAAGAAACAAAATGGGAACGTTTGTAAACAGATTTCCTATTACAGGAAAAACAATTCCTTTCCAGTTACTTTCTTAATTTCCCTTCTTCACTCATATGTTAGAATTCTTCGGCCCCTCTATTCACAGCTATGTCCCTGGTACAGGGCACAGTGCCACACCCACAGAGAGCTCAATGAATGTTGAGTGGATGGGAGGATGGGTGGGTGGAGGGACAGACAGACGGATGAATGGAAGAGAGGGCGGAGAAGTGGGAAGGAGGGTAACTTTAAGTGCTTCAAGTCTAAGACTTGAATAGATTTAGGTTTTTTTCTTTTTTTATATATGAAATATTTTTTCTGTTATAAAAATACAGATTCACTTTTCAAAGCATTTTCACATGGTTACCTTCTTTGAGTTGTTTTAGGGACATATTATAGATTATTTCAGCTTCTAGCTAGATTACGTGGGTTAAGAGTTCTGGTGGGTGTTTCACATTATATTCACAGTTCTGTGTAGCATAATTTAAAAAATATCTTTCAGTCTGCTAAATAAGTGTCTTAATTTGTAAGCCTATAGTCTAGAGTCTCTAGTTAAATGTAGGCAAATCACTTTTTCAAATTCCATGGTACTTTTCCTGCTTATACAAAGGTATCACAAAAAGATTACAGAAAATCTAGAAAATGCAAATAAGCAAAATGAAGACAATGAAAGAAAACAGATCTCAACTCAGAAGTAACCAGGGTTAACATTCAGGATTACATCCTTGTAGCCATCTCCTCTGCATGTTTGTGGGTCTATAGATTTTTAATGGAATCATATCTACCTTTTTGTGACTGATTTTTTCTTTCAGTTAATGACATGAAAAATAGTTCCCAGAATATTAACCACCCTCTGTGCCTACTTTCTTGCTGGTTGCATACCAACCCACTTCATGTCTGTTCTGTAATTTATTTAACCAATTCCCTAGTGTGAAACACTTAGATTACTTCCAGAATATTATTCAAACCAAAACTCACTGCCATCGAGTCGGATCCTACTCACAGTCGACTTCTCCTTGGGTTTCCGAGGTGGTATCACTATGGAATTAGATTGCCCAGTCTTCCTTCTGAGGAGTGGCTGGTGGGTTTGAACCGCCAGCTTTCTGGTTAGCAGTCACATGCCTTAGATACGACACCACCAGAGCTCCCAGAATATTATTATTATTATTATTATTAAGAATAATGGTATAATAAAAGTCCTATAGCTAACTTTTAGGTAGGTCACTTTTCACCATATTTTACTGTATATTTTCAGATACAGACATGAAATTGCACATGATGGGCAGAGGATTTACATCTTGGGAGGCGGAACTTCCTGGACAGCTTATTCTTTAAACAAGGTAAAAAAATAAAATAATAATTAAGAAAAAAAAAAATGGAGAAAGAGCAAGACAGGCGCATGTCATAATGCTGTTCCTTGAGGTATTTCACTTTTTGACCAGGTTCCTCATCAAAACCCGTCTTGTGTTAGTTGCTCTTTTTAATACAAGGTCAAGGTCAGACTCTGAGTTCTGATGGGCTTTCCAGTTAGCAGCTGCATTTATATGACTTACCAAAATCATCCCCGTATGCAGGACGAGGAAAGTGACTGAAGGGAATGTGCAGTAGCTGCATGCATTTGGAGCAACTGATTAACATTGGAACCAAGACTGTCCTCTCTCTTACTGTCAGTGCTGTGCATCTAAAGAGGCCAGACTTGTCTGGGCCATGCTTTCCCGACCTTAGAAAGCTGAGCTCCGAAGGGCTTCCTGTCCTTCCGTCCCCGGCCTGGAGCTGCTGTTCCCGTCTTGGGGCTCTCCATCAGGTTGCAGAGCTCTTGGTCTGCCTCGGAGGCTCCGTGGTCAAGTTTCATCATAACCTCATTCCCGTGCTTCCTTATTATATGCCTGGCCAGTGCATAACCCTCCTGTTTTTCCTAGTGTGTAATTTAAAAAATCCTCACACTTGCTTCTTTGTGTTGTGAAATGGCCCGTGTTCATGGTGGAGAGAGTGGAGGGTGCAGACCAGCACACAGAGGGAAGGAGGGACCCACCCGCACGTCTGCTGGGGCTGGCTTTGCTCTCTGTAGCCTCTCTTCTTCATTTGCCTCCTGAGTTTTAAAAATCCCATAAGTGCTTCATTTTCAACTGCCTCACTTAATGTTTTGCCTTATATCAGGATTAGGAAAGATCAGAGAAATATAAAGCAAAAGAAGAATTTTAAGCCCATAACATATGTGTATATAGGCTGTTGTTTAAAATCCAGCTTTTAGGCTGTCGAATGACAATTACTGACTGTGTGTGTGTATTTTTGTTTTTATTTTTTTCTCCAAGATCCACGCATACAATCTTGAAACGAACGCATGGGAGGAAATTGCAACAAAACCCCATGAAAAAATAGGTAAATCAGAAGTAATGACTCACTCACTTTAGCACGTATGTTTCATACTTGCTTTGGAATGTTAAAGAATCATTTTATCGAGGTATATGGCAAGTGATCTCAGTGTTGAACTGGTGGTCGAACGTTCTTGTGTTCCTTGGCCTGGTGAGCACTCTGCCTCGGCAACTGAGCAGCGAGACCCACGGGGGAGATTGTTGAACTCTGTGACGTCAGCAGGGAAATATGGGTGGGATAAGAAACACGGGTTAGAAGTTTAAATCAAGATCTACCTATCTCTTCCTAAGTAAGGGGGAAATAAGAAAGCCATTAGTCACCACTGGCACCTAGACGTTGTGCCCTTAGGATGGACCCCGAGGGTCCAGTCATTTAAGTGTGCAATAAGGAAGAACTGGAAGGACTAGGCAGTGTTTGCACAGTGCAACAAAGGGATTGTTCTGAGTTACTTACGGTGTGTCTTACTATGTCCTATCAGTGTTATGCCCAGTCTTTCTGTGAACAGTGGGATTTCTGTGTTTGTGTGTTTGGCAGGTTTCCCTGCAGCCCGAAGATGTCACAGTTGTGTTCAAATAAAAAATGGTAAGAATTCTAAATAACAGTCTAACTCCATTTCTCTGATTAGTGTGGCCATCTGTGGGGAGTGTCTCCTTTCCTAACAAGAGCTTCTCAAAAAAGGATGCGTGGCTTGGGAAGAGTTTATTTTTTATCGTTTAAACTTAAAGGGAAGATCTGTAAAGTTCTGCTTCTCTCAGCAATTTTTTTCTTCTTTAAACTTTTTATTGTGATTTGGGTGAAAGTTTACAGAGCAAATCAGTTTTCATTCAACAGTTCATACACATTGTGTTTCACGTCATTGACTGCAATTCCTTCAACGTAGTACCATTCCTCCCACTTAACCCGCTGTTTCTCTTTTCCGTTCCTCCTTCTCTCCTAACCCGTCCTGCCTTCTGAACTTTGTCCTTGTGCAAATGCTGCCCTTTTGATCGGAATGGTCGATTGCTCTAAGGATTCCCTTTCTTCCTAGAGTTATCGTTCACCTCGTCGACCTATTATTTGACTGAAAATTCAGCTGTGGGAGGGAGTTCAGTCCCAGCTCTGAAGAGTGACCAAGGCCCACAGTCTCAGGAGTTCCACCAGTCTCTGGTCTTTATTATAATTTTGAGTTTTGTTCCACATTTTTCTCCTGCTCTATCCAGGACCTTCCCGTGTAATCCCTTTCAGAGCAGTTGGTTGTGGTCGCAGCAGTGTTTTCATCATATAAACTAGTGTGGGATTTGAGTTGCCTCAGTTATCAGAGAAGCTCAAAGCTGGCAGTGGTAAGCTTGTTATTGTACCACTAGCTTCTTCAGCACCCCGGCTCACCAGGGGACTGTCCCTGTGGTGGGTCATGGTGATTGCCTGGACTGCTCGTACAATAGAGACCTCTGTGGACATGTGTGAAAATTGCAGTAACTCCTTCAGAGTTTCATTTCATAAAGTTTATTTTCTCCTCGGTCTGAGGCCACAGAGAGCTCATAACCCAGTCTTTGGCCACGTTGCAACAAAGACATCATATGGCTATGGAAGGCGGCAATCTTATCTAAGTGACATACCCGACCCCGCTTTGGAGAACTTTCCTACCTTTGAATGTATAGCACATTTATCGGTTACACCTCCTGAAATTATTTCTGGGAGGAGGGTATATGAATGAGTTTGGTAGCCTGTACCCTTCCAGCAGCTTAGTTCAGACTTCACCTGGGGCAGGCTCCATCTCTGGCTTGGAGCAGCTGCTGTTTGGAGATTTCTAGATTATTAGCCTGAGAATGGAGCTGTACTTTGAAGGTTTTCTTGACTCCTAGCCAGAAGTCTCCAGGGTATTTTATAGCTTAAGTATCAGCTTAAACTTGATCTGTACCCAAACTAAGACATTTATTAAGTCAACTCTTTTAGGCCAGGCACCCTACACCAGGAGCAAAAGGAAGTTATCTTTGTTCTGGGCACTTCGTTTGGAGTTCACACAGGCTTTGTTACGAGTTGTCTAGTTACAACTAACTGATTTTAGAAAAGCTTTCATTTTGGGACATTTTTGTTTGTGACCTAAGAACTCTAATAGGGCTTCTCACTGTCTCTTTGAGCTGAAGAAGACTTGGAGGGCCTTGTACGTCCCTCAGACTGGACGTTGCAGTGACAGCTTCCTCCAGTTAGATGTCTCCACAGGGACACGCCTCTCGGCAGGCAGACACATGTCCACCTTTTCTAGGATGTTACTTAAAGGGGAGTTCACAAGAGTTCTTTTTCCCTGGTGACCTGCAAGCGCCTTTCGTTCAGCCTGTATAAGTGTTAACATGTTTTGCATTAGTGGCCAAAACTTAGAAATCAAAACGTTGACTTTGTAAAAATCCAGAGTTCTACCGCTTCTCCTGAAGAAGGGGAAAGTGTGTTAACTGGGCCTGCGTCCTGCACGGCATTCAAAGCTCTCACCCCGTTAGAACATGTGCTTCCTGTGTGTCTGTTTTCCTTTGTTTGACTTCCTGGATCATCCTTTCTATGCCTGGTCCCTGAGGTGTTTGAAATAGTAAACCCAGATCTAAAGACACCTTACAAGCTTGCAGCTATGGTCCCAGTAAGGATGCCAACATAGTGTCTAAACCCTGTCAAGCGACAGAGGTAGCCTGAGAGGAAGCCCCGAGTGGATCCTTATGGGATGGCGTGGGCCCGTGCCAGCTGGCCGCGGGGGCTACCCCAGGGCACTGTAGCTTTGCCTCCTTTGCTTTGTGTGACCTGGCCTTCTCTTTTCTTGGTAGATGTGTTTATTTGTGGGGGCTATAATGGAGAAGTGATTTTGGGAGACATCTGGAAGTTGAATCTGCAGACTTTTCAGTGGGTGAAGCTCCCAGCCACTATGCCTGAGCCAGTTTATTTTCACTGTGCAGCTGTTACACCAGTAAGTTTTTATTTTCATACCTTCCTTACGTAGTTGCAGATGATAAGGAAATCTTTTTAGAGATATTAGCAAGAAGAAAGGTCCTGATATTGGCAAACCTGGTTGTGAGCATGTGTTTTTAAAACTTCTTCCCAGAACTAGCCAATCCTGAGAAAAGGGGAGTAAAACATCACATGCAGCTTGAAGAGCAGTGTGAATAGAGAAGAAATGCTACCTGGGGCACGTGGGCTCTGACAGTGATACCTGAGGGTGGTTCCTGGGAGGGCAGGAGGGGTTACTCCCATGATGCCATAGTATCGAAGCTCCCCCTAGTTTTCCAAAGGCAAAGACCTTTATTTAGAGCTTTGCATTCCCAGTATTTGGCTCCATGGATCCCTAATCTAGTCTTAATTGAATGTCTGTTGAAGTTTGTTGTTGAAGTTGAAAAAGTCTATAGTGTATCTCAAAGTCCCTTGTTTGTTGTTAGAACTCTTCTTGATCTCTGCACAGTGTTGGAATCGGTGGGAGATTCTTTTTGTTCTACTTTTGGCCTTGGCTCAGCCCGCTAATCTCTAGCCCTGGTGTCTGTTTCTCTCCCATTTGGACGTGTCCTCTTTTGACTTCGTCCGTTTGTTCCTAGGCTGGTTGCATGTACATTCATGGAGGAGTGGTGAACATCCACGAGAACAAACGGACTGGGTCCCTGTTTAAGATCTGGCTGGTGGTGCCTAGCCTGCTGGAACTGGCATGGGAGAAGCTGCTTGCGGCCTTCCCCAACCTGGCAAACCTCTCCCGGACACAGCTTCTGCACCTCGGACTCACACAGGGACTCATCGAGCGCTTGAAATGAGGATTTCTGGACTGTTGATTGATACTGGAAATGTTAATTTAAAGAGACTCCTTTATTTATGGGCAGTGGAGAATGTGCTACAAACAGGATCGGTTACCCTGATCAAGGCCTTATTCAGAAAATACAGCAGATGCCTTTCTGTAAATTGGTTTTTAAGTTGATGGAAATCTGACTTTCCCATGCGCTTCCTTCATGGCTTCTTTCTCCCTCCCGGTACACACACACACTCACATACTTCCTCCTCTCTGATGGAGTTAAGGGAGAGTCTGAAAGTACTTTAATAATGTTATGAATCAAGAGAAGGTATCGAATTTTTTTAAAGGAACTCTGATCATGTAACCATGTCAGCCAGTGCGCTACAAATTAAAACAGCAGCATCAACAAAAACTAAAATAAAAGGAAAAAAATCCAGCAGCACCAATAAGCAGTCTTCAGTCTGGAGATAGAACAAGAAGGCTAGTCTTGGGAATCCTGCAGGTTCTACTTAGACCTAAATGTTTAACTTATTGTTTTCAAAGATGCATCTACTTGAGTCCCTGGGTCTGATGGCAGCTGTGGTGGACACCTGGCTGCCTCGATGCCTAGACCTTCCTTTGGCTTTAGAGGACAGTTAAGCAGCTCAGCATGATTAGATTTCTCTCCCATCCTTATGGTGCCAGCAGTGGTCAGAGTTGGCTTGTCTAAGGATGTACTGTGTGTCATGGTTGTGCTATATGCTGTTACTCTTTCTGTCACCAAGAACATTTCAAACCAAGAAACGTATGGTGGTCAGGGTTCTTCGTTCTAGGCAGTTGTGAAGTTCTACGTTTATTAATGATTTCAAGTATCTCTTTGATCTTCATGGGAAACGTGGACGTAAACAGGTGCCATAAATGCCACGGGACATGAACCAGCTCATGAGGGGCCGGAGGGGAGCAGGGCAGAGAAGGTCTGGGGCTTGTTGGCTTGACTTCTGTCCAGGCTCTGAGCTTTGGCTGTCATGTGCAAGCAGGTAGCTGCTTCCTTTCCAGGACTTGTTTCCTTTCTCACCTCTGGGCCATGCCCCTGTCATTTTCTCAGGCAACGAATTTTATCTCTAGAAAGCCAGTTGGCCCTGGATTTTTCTCTTAGCTTGTTGCCTTCTTTTCTGTCTGCTTTAACGTGCATGGTGCTGTATTTTTCTAGTCATTGGATAAATGGTCTTGGGGGAAGAACCGCGTGGCATCCTGCCTGTAGAACCAAGTATCATATTAAGAACTAGCATGAAGAATGAAACTGAGTATCATTCATTTTTTCAATGTGAAATTTTAGTTCTGGTTTTGTTTTTATCTTTGTGTCCAGCTCTCAAAAGAAATTGACTTATATTTTCACTTGCTTTGCCATCAGGCCGCTAGAGTAGGTGAGCAAGTCAGGAGCCCTGAGTGTTGGGAAGGCAGAGGGTGACAGAGGTGCTGAGGGTGTCCAAGAGGGCACAGTGCTGGCCACCCTGCCGGAGACCTCACAGCAGGAGACTCAGGTGGGGAGTCAGGACACATCTTTCCTTTAAGTGCCTCTTTTTCACCTAGCTTTTAAATTCTTCTTCTTTTTCCTTCATCCTAGACGGGACCTCTTTAGCTTATGTGTGGATTTAAAATCACCTTTGAGTTATGGCTCAAAAGTTGTCATCCAGTGTTAAGAACTGGAAAAGAGACAACTGTGGCTTCTAGGCTTGGACTCCCAGGCCTCACCATAACACCCCATCCCTGCTGACTTGACTTAATGGAGCATGTCTTCTCAAAGGCTGGTGAGATGCACTCATCTGTGAGTTGGTTTCTTATGGTGTTGCAAGAGGACAAGGGAGAGGCAAGAAAAGGAGCAGCTGTCCCGTTGGTCCCATCCCCTTACGTGGTGCCATTACCAGTCTGCTTGGTGATTAACCTCTTGCCACCCGCCTCTGGACGTCCTCCTCTGAGGAGCTCTCCAGAGCACGTCATTCTGAGCAGCTTCATCAGGTCAAAACAGAGCTGTGCTGCCTGACTCCAGCCTGGTCCCCGGGTGATTGTAGAAATATAATCCAAAATGAAACAGATCAGACTCTCTGGGCGGGACAAGGACTTTTGTCATGGATTTCTCCAGGGACCAAAGACTGATTGCCCAGCCTCTGCTTTTCCTGCCATGGTCCTTGGGACCTAAGCTGGTCTCTAGCTGTCCTTCTCCAGATAGCTGGAGAGATGAGGTTCAGTTCAAGCCTCACTTCCTAGCATCCTTTTTTAAGCCTCTCGAGGGCAGTCTTCTTTGAGTAGATTTTGGAAGCCTGGCATCAAAGACCTTGTATGTGACATTTCCATACAAGTTCATGTCCTTGGTCTAAAGTGTCTTTTACTACACTAGTGACAGTGATGTCGTTTGACCTGAGTGCTATAGAGCCCACTTGCGCACGAGTTCTGGATGCCAAGTGAAGCTGTGTGTGATGACTTAACGTACATACCGGGGTTGGGATCGGGCCCGGGCCCGTCAGTGTGTATGTGACCGGCACTCGGAGTTCCTGACTCTGGTTCTTGCTTCAGGGAGTTATGCCTGCTGCTTCTCTGCCTCCCAGAGGCGCTCCCAGCCATCCCACTGCAATCCTGTCAGCCCAAGTGCAATACAAAGGAACACACGGATAGATACAGATATGTAGAGGGCGTGGTTCAGAGCAGCTAAACTACCTTTGCTGTCAGTCTCGGGAAGCCTCCTCATTACTTTAGAGTCAAATCATGCTGGGAAGTTTGGATGTGAACAGCTGGCTTCAGCCAACTTCTGGTAAAGCTGGATTTTCAAGTTCATGTTTTCTTAGTCCCGTTCTTACTTACTGTTTGTGGGTTTGTTATACTTGAGGTTTTGTTCACAGGCATCTTTTGTACTTCTCATGTTTGCATGTCTTCCTGCATTTTTTTGCCCAGGAACAAGGAAGACACCTGGAAGGGGTTTCCTGACATTGGATACTGTCGCATCTCCTGTGTATATACCAACTTATCTGTGAACATAATTCTTTATTAAATGAACTAAATAATGCTTTCTTCATTTAATAAAGTGTTTTCCAGAGTCTGGAAAAACTGTAAACCCACACAGATGAGACTGAAATGGTAGCCATTCTTCAGGGGCCAAACTGAAACCCTTCCCACTGGCAGAATGTTCTTTTCAGGGCCCGAGTGACATGATGTAAAAATTTGCTCTAAGCTGTTCGTGTCCATGGCATAGCTAGATGTAAAAATGTAATAATAAGCATATTAACATTTCTAAGCAAAAAGGTATGTTACTGGTGACCTTTGGTTTCCCAGAGTAGCAGGAGTAAAGCACAGATGATTGAAATCCATAGCTCATCAGTGTTTCAACTTTTATCAAACGGCTGATTGGTTTACATTTCTTATTCTCCTCTACCATTTCCCCCAGCACCTCTTTGGCAAAGGAGTGGGGCTAATGCGTAGGTACAGGTGGCAAAGGAAGAATCCTGAGAGCCGGCAAGCATAGACGCAGCCCAGATGAGCCGTCCCGGGCCCATCTGCCAAGCACTGAAGGCTCACACTGGGAACCACCACTGGGGGTGGGCCCGAGTGTCGCGGTGACGCCTCCCTCCTCTGCTTCAGCACGACCTCCTGCCCGGGTCTAGGCACTGTCTCCTGTAACCACCAAAGAACTCCTGGCACCTGTGGGAAGAAAACATGTACGATGCAGGAGAAATCCTGTCATTGGAACACCTTTCTTTGGCTCTTGACAAATACCCTTCCTCTAGTCTTGCAGGAGCCTTGTAATTTTCTATTGAAAGCACCTTTTCCAGCCACACAGGTTGGCATATAAGAGGGGTTTAGTCATCCTCTGTGACTACGTTGGTCTGAGTTCTGTAAAACCAGTTCGTTGTATGTGGTCTTACACATGTTCCGAATGTGGCCCAGGCTGAACTGTGTGCCTGCTAGCACTCTGATTTAGCGCAGAAAGCCACCTTTCTTATTCTGGCGTCGAGAAGCTCTAGCGCACGTGCGGGTTTAGGATGCTGTGATGATAAGCTCCGGAACCTGGTTGCTGGTGGCCTGCAGGCTTGGTCCTCCAGATGCCTTGAACTCTCGCGAGCCTTGGCAGGTTGCACAGCAGGCTCGACAGGGCTGAGTCACCTCGAGGCTCAGTGACCTCGTGCGCACGGCCACCCACCAGGGCATCCCAGCAAGGGTGTTTCCCTTCCGAAGTCAGGAGATTTGCGGAAAGCGACCTCACCTTTCGTCTGGTGGTGTTTCAAAAGTGGTACCATCTTTTTAGTGTAATTTTCAAGTTTTTAATTATTATTACTTTTACTTTTTAGAAGTATTTTAAAACCCCTGCTGAGTCCGTGTACAGGGGGAACCGGAGGCCGTTTTCAGAAAAAGAACCCATTTCACTAAGCTTTAGTGATTGATGTTTTCCTAGCTGCACATTCTGAACATGAAAGGGGCAGAAAACACAGTGACTTTTTCTCCAGCCACTGCCTTGCACACGGAGTCTGGGCAGGAAGAGTGCCGTGCCAGGCCTCACCCTGGAAAGGCATCTGCCAACGAAGATGTTACTGGAAGAACCTTGGCAGGACGGGAAGCCTCTCCCAGGGCCGTCTGAGGGTGAGCCCAGGCTTCACGCCTCAAGACAGGGTATGCGAGGCCACCCACAATGCTTGCCTTACTTTAAAGCTGTTTGCCACAGTCCTGTTAAATAGTGTGGAAACCCTTTTGCAGTCTGGTGTGCATGCCATATGATCAGGACAGCTTTTCCACCCTACCCAGTTTCCTACATGTAAGTAGGAAATATAGTGGATTTTCCCTAAAATGTCCAATCTGTATTTATGTACCTTGTCAGTGTTTTGCTGTTGGTTTTCTAAAACAATCTGGTCAATAAATCTTCTCCAAAGCTGTCTGGTTCAAAGCTGCCTTGATTGTCTGATGGTAACTTACTTGTATGTATGCGAGCTCACCTATGTGACCCACCTCGACCACCTGTCCTAGTATCGGTGAGGTGTCCACCTTCCACCCCGTTCCCTGTGGGCTCCTTCCTGTCTGCGCCATACCCGGAACTCCTGGATACACAGTAGGAACGCTCGTGAGTTCCTACAGATGCAACGTGGATGCTCCCACAAGGGCACCAGCGGGGGAGTGAATGGGGAGCAGGTCCCCATCCCACATGACCCCCTTATTGCCACTAGACAAGTTCTATGGGTGTATCAAGACTTTTTGGAGGGGTTGGAGGAGCTAGAGAATACAAAAGGACAAAGAGAACTTGTCCCGACAGTCATTTTATGATCTAAGGGGAAAGCCCCAAGAGGAGTTGGGCCCGACGCAGGGCTCCTTTGGGGATGAACCACACCTAGCTTTGCCCTTCATCTTCTCAGTGCTTCCCTCCGGAAAGCCTCAGCTTTGGGGCACTCACCTTCTAATGGCATCCCTTCTCCCAGTGGTATGTCTCTCCAAGTCTGTGGATTCCATACTAGACATCAGCCATGGGAAGCCGTATGGAGCACACAGCTCTATGCTGACACGCGTGGGGTTGGCTGCCATGAGCCGGAGTTGAGTGGGAGTCAGCTCGAGGCACTGGATTTTTGGTTGGGCATGGACACTCCAATGGTCACGTTTAAGGTCTCCCTTCCCGGGTGCCTGTGCCTCTATTTTTCAGCATTTCCTTTCGCTAACGATTAGATCAGAGAGACATACTTTAGTAATGACAAATAATCATAGATATTATAAAGCTATAAAGAGGAAGAGAAACTGTAAGACCCCAAGACCACCTTACAGTTACTACTTTGTGATGCAAAGCAGTCTTCTTTCTCTTGTAAAGTGCACTCCTCTCAAACCTACCAGGAATGAGAAACAAGTCCTACATTTTAGACCCTAGACCAGCACAGCTTGGAAATCAACTCTTGGTTGCACCTCATTTAGTTCTTAGATGAGGAAGCTAGCCCTGTCTTGGCTGGAGGAGGGCAGAGGGTATCCGTTGACTTTTCAGTTTGCTTGGCTGGTTTTGTTCCTCCAGTTACATGTGTAAGATGCTGGTTTGTCCAATTGCTACTACTAAGCTGGGAGAACTGAACAGAATGGCTGTGCTCTCCTGTAATATTACCTTCTGTAATAATCGCTCGATGGGAAAGGACATCGATGAACACCATCCCCTTCCCATACACCTTCATACGAAAGGCCCAGGTTCTAGACCAGCACTAGACCAGTGGAACTGTCTGTGAGGAGGAACATGTTCTCTGCACTGTCCAGCATGGCAGCCACTAGCCATGTGATACTGAGCACTTCAAACGTGGCCAGTGCGACCGAGGTGGTAAACAGCTGGGTGATTCAGAAGATGGGGTTAGGCGGTCCCAGTTTTCAAAGCCCTTTATTGATTCAGATGCAGACAGACTGGTATTTGGGAATCTTTGATTGGAAAGCCAACCCCATGAGGCTACAGGAAGGGAAAATCAGAAGGGAGGGAGGGCCTTTAAAAAAATACACACACACTTTCCCCAGGCTTCAGGGTGGTTTTAGCCTCTTGCTTCCTAGAGCCTATGCTTCACCCTCGTGTCCACACATAGAGTCAAGCGGGACCACTGTTCCTGGGCAGAGACGGCCATCTGCGCCACAGCAGGGAGAGCTGGAGAAGTGGAGAGCTGCCCATCCTACACAGGCCTGGGGGCTGGGGGCTGGCCTCAAAGTCTCAGTCCAGAAGTGAGGCACGTTGCTCAGATTCTCAGATGCCTCCTTGGCAGTCCGCTCACCAGGAGGGCCTCAGCAGCCCAGTGGGAAGGCAGGCACGAGGCACGCTCTGCTTCCAGAGGAAGAGCAGTAACCTTCCCTGACGCCTCCCTCAAGTACCAGGGTTGGGGAAGAAAGAAGGACAGAGACAGGTGGCGACTCTGGCCACTGACTATTTGAAGGTTGGGCAGTGACATTGCCTTGGAAACACAAGGAGTGGCCGCTATGAGTCGGTCCGAAGGCACATAACGTCAACAACAACAACACGCCCAGAGCTTTAGGGCAGTACTGCAAATGGCACCTGGGAAAAGACGAGAAAGCCCCTGTTGTTTAGTCTCTGTGCCTGGTCATCCTTCTGGAAACTTCCACCCGAACTGTTCGGCTGTCAGAGATGAAGAGCCTCACCATTGCTGCTGAAGAGCTTTTCAAAATGTCCCCACCCCACCCCTCAGTAAGAGAGCAAACGTATTTGTTTTGCCAACCACAAAACAGGTAGCCAGACCATCCAGGCACCTGCTCCGTCTGGGGTTTTATTTACTACTTAAGCCTCACTCATTAGCTAAGTCTCGCCTTCACGTGAGGAAAAGGGACAGTGTGAACTGAGACAGCCAGGAGAAGGTCATGGTTCAGGATAATCTGTCGCCTTGATCACCCTGCCTTTGCCCTAGGCTCCCTTGAAAGTAGAGGCCAAACTTGCCACCTACAAAGATGGGATACACATGGTGGACTGGAGGCTGCTCGGAGCCGCGTGGACTGGCGGGTGCACAGGGACCCCTCTCCAGCACAGGGGGCTAGACCCGTGAGTCACCTTATCCGGCCCCCAGCCACCACAACCTCAGTGTCAGCCGGGCACTCACAGTTCCTTTTATCCTCAGCAAACGGTAATTGGAATGTAAGCCCAGAGATGTTACCCCCCAGCTCTCAGACCGGTAGACAGGAAGCCAGGTCGAGTGGTTTGTGGAGGGGAGTGACCCAGATCTCCAGACCCAGGAAACAGGAGGCTCAGCCCGCCTTGTTAGTCCAAGCCTCGGGCGCCCCTGCCGGCCATCCTAAACCGGTTTCCTTCAGAAAATCTGTCATCCTGCCTGCTCCTTCCCAAAGTCCTGTTTGAGAAAGGAGGCCCAGCTCAGGGTGCCTTACAGAAGGGTTTCTGGGGACGTCACGCCATCCCAGGCTTCTTCGGGTTGAGACAGCCGCGCAAGGGGTGGGTGCGCTGGCAGGGCCTCGGCCACGGACCGGCGCGGGGGCACAGCCCAGGGCTGCAGGCCTCATGAGCGCGGAGTCGCATTTCCCAAAGCGCCGCCTCTGCCCTCCAGCAGGGCCGTGAGCACCCAGGTTACCTGTTGCTACCGCTGCGTCCAAATGGCACACCAGCCCTTCCCCTGAGCGCCCTGCGATCCCGAGCCCTGGCCGCCGACCAGAGGCTCGTGGTTTCGGCCTGCGGCGGTGTCCTCGTCGCTGCCGCCGGGCAGCTTCTCGGCCTCCACCTAGCGGGGAGCGGCGCTCGCCGAGCTCGGCCAGGAGGGGGCAACAGCAGCCCGGGCCCGGCTCCGCGGCCCAGAGCCGCGGGGTGGCGCGTGTGCAGCGGCGGCTCCGGGGCAAGGGCGCCCTCCCGCGGCCGCCCGGGAGCTGCGAGGGTGTGGGGCCGGCGGCACCCGCCCTCCGTGCCCGGGCCACCAAGGAGCGGCTGGAGCCTGCGGGGCTCTCCCAGCTGGACGCCGCAGGGCACGGCTCTTGCCTTCAGGGGGCTTCCATTCCAGTTTCTGATCCCGCAGCAAGCGAACTAGAAATAGGAAACGAGGGAGGCTGGCTGCGAAGGAGCTGCTTTGGTCAGAGAGCTTAGGGACAGCCTTCCCAGGGCCAAGCGACGGTGCCTGCGGAGCTGGAAGGTGCGCGAGAAAGAATGTTCCATCCACGCCCAGAACGTTCCAGGCTCAGGCCTAGGCCCCTGCTTTGGTGCCTCCTGGTGCGGCTGGAGTGAGGGGGCCCTGGGATGGGGGGAAGCAGGAAGGAGGGGCAGGCAGGGCAGATGTCGGGGTTTGGCTTCTAGTTTGAGAGGGGTGGGATGATGTAAGGCAGAGAACGACACAAAAGGGTGACTCTGGCCACTGCCGAGACATGCAGGAAGAAGCTAGCTGGAGCTCGGTCAGTAGGACTTGGCAGTGGCTTGGCAGGGACCCGGTCGTGGTGGTGACTGTGGAAATAGAGTTCACCTTGTTTCCTTTTAGATTGCTGCTGGTGGATGGGCTGATGGGGTGGTTATGAGGGGCTTGGGCACTAGGGCCCATGCCGGGGAGCTCCTGCAGGGACCTGTTTGGGGACCCTTGGCTATCGGTTGCTGCAAACTGGCCAGGGGCAGAGGACCAAAGGCCTGGAGCAGCCTGGTCAGGAAGCAAGCAGAGGCCAGTTCCCAGACGGAGCAACACCAGCTCCCAGGGAGTCTGGATGGGCATGTGGGCCTTTTGCACTTCAGACTGCACCCTTGCTTCCTGCCAGGTTTCCCGCTGTCCCAGCAGGAGGAGGCAGGTGGCATTCGTCCCCACTCTTCGATGGGGAAAGGAGACCAGGGAGGTCGTGCAAAAAGAGGTCGCAGTGGGTGGCAGAGGCAGGTTCCAGCTCACCAGGCCCCGGCCTGCCTGCCCCAGCTCTCCTTGCTCGGCACCAGCCATGGAGTGGCGCTCCCTTGCGTGCTTGGTTCGCCACGTCAGGGCACCCTGCCGCCCTCTCTTCCCTGCTGGCACAGCCTGTGCCAGGGTACAAGGCCAGCCAGCGGGGCGAAGGCTGGCTTTCAGCTCCCCAGCTCCCCCTACTTTCTGAGGCACCCTGGGTAGTGAACACCCTGCCCGCGGCGGCCCCACCAAGGGCCATGCTGTCGCCAAGCAGTATCAGGAAGGGAGACGGGGAGTGAGAGAGAGAGAGAGAGAGTGGGGCGCCCGCAGGGCCCACCAGAGCTGCCCAAGGGCCCGGAGCCCCCTCCCCCAGCAGCCTGGCACTTTGCAGGAGAGGCTCCCAGGATCCGAGGGAGAGCCACTCAGAACCGGAATGAGCTGGTTTTGAGCGGCTGGCTCTCTCACTCTTCCCTCTCCCCCCGCCCACCAGCTCCTTCAGCGACAGGCTGGTTTTTGCCGCAGTCCCTGACCAAGGTAAACACAGAAGAGGCTGGGGGAAGAATGCTCTGTTTCCATGGCAACCCACAAGGCCAACCGCTGTCTCTCTGGGGTGTGGGACTTTAGGAGGGAGAAAAGCAGCGGGGAGGAGGGACCCCACACCATGCGGGGGGGGGGAGGGGCTGCTTTGGAACTTGATGGGGACTTAGCTGGGGGATGAGGGGAGCGGAGGAGCCAGGCAGATGACCGGGCAGGCTGGAGACACACCGGCAGTCCAGGGGCCGGTCACACCAACGATATGGCCACACATGCTGCCGTGACAACTGTCTCAGTCCCTCGCTCATGCCTCACACCCGAGAGCTGGCAACCGATGCCGGGGCCCTCAGAGCTGCCCAGAGCCCACACCTGGCTGGCCCCGTTCCAGAAAACCTCTCTGTGGGGCAGTACAGCCAAGGAGCAGCCACAGAGGTTGGCCAGAGCCCAAGGCCCGGACCCCACAGAGAGGTGTCCTCGGAAACGGAAACGCAGGGCCGCTTCTCCACCTGGGGGCAGGTACACCTGGGGCAGTGAGCTGGGAGGTCCTCGCCCCCGCTGCACCTGCCTACTTCCTGTCCCACTGCCCTGCGAGGCACACACCTGTGTGGGAGCAGAGTAACGCCTCCACTGGACGTGGCGTAGCTAACAGAGGGTGCCCCCTCTCCCCCGGGACCTCGTGCCCTCCAGCCACTGGCTGCAGCCCTCCATCGTCTGGGCCCCTCCACAGACTGGGGGCTTCTCAGGAGCAACACGAGGGGTCAACACCTCTTCCGGTTTCCAGGCTTCGTCTTAGACTCCTCAGGAACTCATTCCACCCAGGCGTTAGCCTGGCGAGGCTCACACTCTCCGGCTCTCTGTGGCTGGGGATGCGGGTGGGAGGAACCCTGGGACAGAAAGAGGGTACACTGTTACCCTCCTGCTCCCGCAGTGCAGAATGAACCAGGGCTGGCTGCGGGGCTTGGTGGAGGTGCCTAACCTCAGTTTCCCGCCATGTAGAGAACCCATTTGGCATGGGGCCACAAGGGCCTAAGGGAGACCCAGGCCCCAGGCTCAATAGTCCCTTCTCTGGCCTTGGCTTGTGGTTGCCTGAGATATGCCCTCAGGACAGAGAACGGGAGCGTGAGTTTGAGGCGGGTGGGACAGGATTAAGGCAAACAGATCGATTTTTCCCTTATTAACCTCCCACAAATGCCAAGTTTACTCAGCTCCACTCATGGCCACAGCTACCATACTTCTCTGACCTGAGCCCTCCCACTGTCCCTTGTCAATCTATTGCAGCCAGGGTGGCCTCCTGGCTTTCCTTGGGCAGCTAGTGTGCTCCCCTCTGAGCCTCAGGGCCTCCGCACTGGCTCCGCCCTCCGCCTAGAATGTTCTTTCCCAGGGTTCACATGGCTCAGTCTCTCTCCTCCTTCCATCCTTCAAATGTCGGCTTCTCTACCAGGCGGAGCCAGGGCTGGGGAAAATGAAGAGGCGGCAAAGCCTCCCTCGGCCCCTCTGTTTAAAATTGCACACCCCCCGCCCAACCCCCCCCAGCACTCTCTGACCTCTTCTCAAGGAGGACAAGGCCTTCTCACACCATGTTTGTGGTGTTATCGTCTGACTACTACATCAGGATGGGGGATGGAAGTGTCAGAGTGCAGGAATCTTCTCTGCTTGTCCTGGTTCTATAGGTTCTGCACACAGTAGGTGCTCAGTATACACTGGAGGGACAGACGGCTGGGGCCACAGCCTCCACAGATCACGTGCTCTGCCTGACTTCTCAGAACAGGTGAGGGGTGTGTTTCCAAGAAGAAGCTGCAAAGTGACACACTGTTCTCCTGGTGACACGTGCAGGGGTCACTGTGAAAAGCACTAGCTTAATAAAAAGGCGTGAAGGGGCACACTGCTCCTTCCACCAGGCCCTTCTGTGTGGCTGCGTTTGTAGCGGGATTGGCGCCACCCACATCACCCTGGTGCGCAGGAGCCTGTCCGCTGGGGAAGGCAAGGTGGAGGATGATGGCCGAGGTGAGCTCCCCATCCCAACCCCGCCAAGCACTTTTTTGGGTTCGTTCAGGGTCAGTGGCAAGGTACTGGCTCTTTGTTGGGCTCTGAGCCCAAACAACACGGGTAGGGAGGCCTCAGCCACCCAGAGACTCAGCTGAGCACACTGGGAGGACATGCGGGGATGGGGGAGGCAAGGGCCCACCTCAGAACAACCTAACTCCTTGGTGGATGGCAGATGCCTGCGACCTGGGCTCCTCTGGGGCTGAGGGTGTGTCCTTGCCAATCAGGAGTTCCTAACCTCAACCTCTCCAGCTTCACAGGCCCCACCACGTTCAGGTGGGGATTCAGGCAGCTGTAAACCCTAGAAAGCAGTTCTCTTCCGTGACACGTGGGGGCGCCATGAGTCGGCAACAGGCTCGGCTTGGTTTTTCGGTTTCATCCTGAGGCCTCTGGGGGCTGGAGGAGGACACAGGCCAGCAGGGCCCATCAGTGCAGCCCAAATACCTTCTCGCTGTGGTTCTGATGTCCTTAATCAGGGGAGTGCTTAACTGTCCTTCAACTTGAGGTTCCCAGCCAGCTGCCTAGGCCTCACCTGGCAGCTTGTCAGAAAGGCACCTGAGGGCATTTGGACGCGTCGCCTAGGTGATTTGTGTAAGCCTTAAGCCTTAACACTGGGAAAGCACTGCTAAGGCTGCACTCCAGGGCCTCACCCCGGAGCTTCACAAAATACACCGGCCTGGGCCCCAACTCCTGGATTCTGATTTAGTTGGTCTGGTGGGACCCAGGCTATTTTTTTGTTTTTAGATGCTCCCCAGGTGCAGCCAAGGGTCAGCTCCACAGTGGAGGGTGGCATTGAGCATGGCATCTTTTAGCTGCAGGACCCACCACCATAGAGTTCCCAGCAACCTGCCGGGGAACAGGGGCAGTGTGGCCTGGGAACACCACAGGGAATGAAGAGAGAAGGGGAGCGGCAGCGGGGCGCGTGGAACACACACATTTTCGGGGTTCCTCGGGGTCAGCCAGCAGAGCCACCCCTCAAGATCTGTTCCCACTCATTCTCAAGGTCACCTGCCACTAGAAGGTCCATGACCAGAGCCTCAGGGCCATCCAGGTGGCTTCCAACCTCAGGGCTGCCGTCTGCCTTCTGCAGTGGGCGTGGCCGGGGGTGGGGAGGACACTGCCAGGTGAGCACGGCTGGGAAATGGTGTGTTCGTTCCACCTGTTGCCAAGACCCAGCCATGGAGGTCTCCGTGGCAAGCTCCCAGCACCCTTTGAGTCATCCCCAACCTTCCCACCACCTGCTCCCCTGAGCACGCTCATCACCCACAGAATAAAACCAGTTGCTGTCCAGTCAGCTCTGACTCACGGCAACCCCATGAGTGTCTGAGCAGAGTGTGCCCCGCAGGGTTTCAGTGGTTTGGGAAGTTGATTGCCAGGCCTTTCGGATGAGGCGCTCCTGAGTGGACTCGAATTGGCAGCCCTTTGGTTAGGAGCTGAGGACCTAACGCTGGCACCCCCAGAGACTCCCTCTGCAGACTCAGACTTGTGAAGTGACCAGGACCGGCTCCATGTCTGTCTGCTTCATGAGGTTTGTCTGTTTCTTACATTGGTGCAAAGTCCTGTACCTCACCAGCAACCACAGGTTCTAGAAATTCCATGTCAGTCAAAACCCCCACTTGCAGAGGAGCCATGTTCAGTTTCCTGGCCGCCTGCTTGCCTCTTTCTGATTGACCTGAAACGTTCAGAATGGCCTTTATTGCTTTTGGCAAAAAAAAAAAAAAAAAATCCCCAAAACCTGCCATTAAGATTTACAGAGCCAAAAGCTGCTACGATGTAATCTTCAGAGTCATTTACACAGTGAGCTTCAAAAGATGAAAAGTTAGCATTTCAGAGGTAATTTCGTAAAAAGGATCATCAGATTAATCACAATGTCAATTTAATAGTGGTGCCTGAAATAATTAATTACCTTTCTTGGAGTCAGCAATGCGAAAAGGGGCCCTAAAAGGTATGAAAATGGCTGTGTCAGACAGTAAATATGTTTTGGGCAATAGATCTTGAGAAGGTTCTAGTTAGAATTTCCCTGCTGGGATGGCTGGCAGTGCGGTCGGTGGCACCGAGACAAAAGAAAGCCTAACGTCTTGGAGTGTGGCGGAGAGTCTGCGGATGGGGCTGGTGGAGGCTTGTCCACACCGACTGGGGTGAAGGCTAGCAGGGAGGGGCTCACCTGCCCCGCACCGAATTGGTCTGCCACACCTGGGAAAGGTGTCTAACCAAGTCACACGCTGACAGGCTGCTCAGAGGCCCAGGAGTGAGCTGCGGCCTGCTCATGAGGTCACCCGCACAGGCTTCGAGACAGAACAAAACCCAAGCACTAAAGGCTGATTAGAAACACAGTCCTCACAGCTCTGATGATTTAGCACTGTGTCCGTCTTCCACACTGAGTCCATTTGTCCCTGAGTCCGTCCATCCATAAGTCAAGGCTATGTCCCCAGTTGAGCATCATGGAAAAGTTAAGACTTGGGGGTGTTCTTATTTTCCTATTTAAAAAAAAAAAAAAAGAACTTTTTTTTTCACAGGTTCAGGGCAGAATGTAAAGATGTGACAAATCTAGGACGTAGGGACAGGAGTATTCTCTAGGTTACTGTCGATCTTTCTCTTAAAGAATTTGAAGAAAAACGACTCAGTTTCTTTCTTCGGAGTTTGCTAACCTGGTAGGCTCAGAACCTGGATCTGCTGGGACCATGTGGCCTCCCCTTGGGGAGGGCCACCCTGCCCAGGACAAGCTGGCTCCAAAGAGGAGCCTGGAGGGTGTGGAACACCTGGACAAGGCTGGCCTGGATGCTTTAGTTACATGATCACTGCGTCCATCCCCTCAGTGGTTGTAAAGAACAGAGACACAATGCATATGTCTAGCTTAATTAGAATGTGACCCTCCAGGCCTTGCCCTCCTCATCTCTAAAATGAGAAAACCTAATTCCAAAAGGTTGTGAGAACACTCCTGGGCAAATCCCTAAAAGACCTGCACTCAAAGAGTCAGAATCTTGTTCATCAATGTTCACTGCTGTGGCATTCACAATAATGAAAAGGTGGAAACAACCCAACTGTCCATCAACAGCTGAACAGATAAGTGGAAGGTGAAACAGCCAGACAATGGAATATTATACAGCCACCAAAAGGAAGTTCTGATATGACATGGATGAACCTTGAAAACATGATGCTGAGTGAAAGAAACCAGACACAGAAGGACAAATACTTTGTGATCCCACTTACATGAAATATCTAGAATAGAGACAGAACATAGAATAGGGGTTCCCAGGGGCACGGCTGGGGAGGGGTGGGTGGACTGGACACTCAAGATGTACTTGTAATGCTGCTGTGGTAGTTTGGTTTGTGTGTCAGAGGAACGGGACCCGCCAGGCCAAGGGGGTGAGGTCACCACTTAGAGGAACTAGGGGACTGGAGCCACCCAGTGAGGAGATCTGTACAGACGCCACCCAATGAAGATCTGTACAGATGCCAAGTTGACAAGGGGTGGAACTGTGATAGTTTGGTTTGTGTGTCAACTTGGCTGGGCCTGGTTGAGTGGCTGGGCAGCTGGTGGTAGTTATTCCCCATGAGGAGACTGGCAATCAACTCCATGGTGGGATCTACCACGAGCAGCTGAGTAGCTGCCTTTGGGTATGTGGTCTGCTTCCTGTATATAAGGAGAAGCTTTGAGAATGGTCTCTAGCCTGTGGCACGCTTGGTCCCTGCATGTAGCCATGTTATTGCTCAGCAGCCTGCAATGCTCTGCCGACCTTGGGACTTACCATGGACTTAAGTTAATGGCCTGCTGTGTGGATTAGTAACATCGGGACTATGCCTTTTTACTTGTCAACCTTGGGGCTTCTCAGCCTCAGCACCCAGCAGCTGTCTGAGTGAAGAAATGCCTCTAGCTCCAATGGGCCGGGAGCAGGAGACAGAGCTGGAGCCCAAGGTTGACGGGCTTTCACCCAGCCCCTAGAGCCTGGCACTTTGGACTTGGACTTAAAGCCTCTAAACTGTGAAAGAATAAACTCCTGCTTGTTATGGCCATCCCATTTGTGGTGTTATTCCTGTCAGAGCAGCACTAGGGAACCAGAAGAGCTGCCTAGGAAATAGCCAGGACGGGCAGCTTCAGGTCTGCTCTCTGCAGAAGAGTTCCGAGCGGCCCCCCAACTCCGCTGGGCTGAAGAGGAAGCGTTGAGGGTGGGATTGCACAGGGCCGCTCTGGAGACTGGGGAAGTGCCCAAGCTGACCCACCTGGTTCTCAGCCCAGCAGAAGAGACATGGGCACCCCCTGCTGCTGGTCACCTGCTTCACTGCGCCCATGTCCGCTCTGGAGCCCGGCCCCCATCCTCACCTTCACACAGCAAAGGGTCCAAGGATGGCAAACCAGATGTGCAGGACAGGCAGGTGACCCAGCGAGGTGTGATGCAGAAGAGGCACTGCAGTTGTGGGAGCTCGATAGGCCCACTGCAGTTAGTCTCTCAAGGCCCTCTCCTTGGTGCTGCCATTTTATTCCAGCAAGCAGTTCAGCAGCAGCTGGGTACAGAGCCCTGGAGGCCCGGGGTGGGGCCAGTGGTGCACAGCATGTGGACAACACCCTTGGCTGCTACCCCGAAGACCGGAGATTCAAGTCCACCCAGAGACACCACAGAAGAAAGGCCGGTCATCTGCTTCCAGAGTCTGTCATTGAAATCCCTAGTGAGCACATTGTACTCTGACCCACAAGGAGTCGCCATGAGCCGGAGGACCAGACGGCAGTGGGTTGGTTGGTTGGTGGTACAGAAACCTGCAGTAGACCCTGGGGAGCAAGAAGGGAACAAGAGAAACAGGAAGTGGGTCTGGTCTCAAGGACATTATAAAATGGTCGGGAAACACCAGTCTACGCAAAATGACCTGACAATAACCCAAACCCAGCCACTGTGAATATTGTGGTACTAAACACGAGAGCTCGAAAGGGCACAGTGTAATGGGGAAGAGGGCTGTGTCAGGCGACGCTGAAAGTCCGAGAGCATTGGGATGCGGAGGATGACTGGGACCGTTGGGGACTTTTGTCGCCAAGAGTGCAAATGGGTCCCCGACCAGGAAGTGTGTACCAGGAAGTGCTAATGAAGACTGTGTACACAGTGATCCATAAAGGGGAGGGGGTGTAGAAGGACTAATGGAGGCGGTACACGGTGATTCACACGGGGATATGGAAGCACTAATGAAGACTGTGTATACGGTGGTCCACATGGCGAGTTTAATGCTCTGCTGTCTCCATCTTGAAATTCTTTGTACTTTTTGAACGAGGGGCCCTGCATTTTTATTTTGTGCTTGTCAGGTGCCATTGAGTCAGTTCTGACTCGTAGAACAACAGAGTGAAACGCTGCCCGGCCCCGTGCCGTCCTCCACAGTATTTGCTATTCTTGAGCCCATCGTTGCAGCCACTATGTCAATGCATCTCGTCAAGGGTCCTCCCCTTTTTCGCTGACCCTCCACTTTACCAAGCCTGGTATCCTTCTCCAGGGAATGGCCCCTTCAGACAACATGACCAAAGTAGGTGAGCCAGAGTCTGGCCATTCTCGCTTCTAAGGAGCATTCTGGCTGCACTTCTTCCAGGACAAATTTGTTTGTTCTTCTGGTAACCAGAAAAAAAAGCAAAAACAAGTCACTGCCATCGAGTCAATTCCGACTCAGAGCAACCTGTCCTTAGGTTCCCGAGGCAGTATCGCTGCAGAAGTAGATTGCCCAACCTTCCTCTCAAGGAGTGGCTGGTGTGTGTGAACCGCCAGCCTTCTGGTTAGCAGTCAAATGCCTTAGGCACTACACCACCAGAGCTCCTTATGTAAGGCTGGTAGACAATACTGAAAATACTTTCATATGTACCATGGACTACCTGCGTATTTTTTATTATGACCAAGCTGACAGTTTTAAACCCTTAGACTCAAGTTTGAGGGAGTGAGAAAGGCATATGGTATTTGTTGTACTGAAGTCCATGGGTGGTATAAACAGTTGAGTGCTTTTCTGCTCTCTGAAAGGCTGCGGGTTCAAGTCCACCCAAAGGTGCCTTGGAAGAAAGACCTGGTGATCCACTTCTGACAAATGAGCCCCTGCAAACCCTGCGGAGCCCAGTACCGAAGGCCCCCTTCTCGCTCCACCGTCCTTCGACCTCTAAATCTATCTCAGTTTGGATTCTTTGAAGTTTTCCAAGACATCTTTCCCTTCCCAGTCTTCGTGTCTTGATTCTTGCTACTCCCTCCATCTGCTGAAATTCCACTACCACCTCCTCCAGGAGGCGTCCCCTCAGCTCCTCACTCAGCAGAGCTTCCTCTTTGACCTCCTATAAAATTTTATTTGCACCACTCTTTGATTCTCTGGGCTTTTTCCAATTGTCAAAGCAATATAACATTAAGAAGAAAATGAAAATTGAAAAACAACTTCATATTCCCATTTCAACAAGTGCATTCACACTGGGTTCTTCTTTTCTAGTCTGTGGTGGGATTCATACATATTTCTGCATGGAAGAACTGTAATCACAGTCCACATTACAACTTCGATTTGTTTTCACTTCTGTGCAATATTCTCCCCGCCCCAGTTTCCTACTCTGTCTTTTCAAAGGTGTAGGAGTTTTAAAAAGATCAAAATAGAATTCTAGAGGTACCTCATCCAAAGCTACATCTCACAGAATTGAATTTACTAAACTGTTCTGTCCATCACTAAACATTTGGATGGATTTTGTTTTTAGCTACTACAGACTAGAAGCTATTTGAGGGAAAGAAGGATATCATAAGTTTTCTTTGTATTTCCAGTACTCAGCAAAGTAATTAAAATATTTATTGAAGAGATAAAGGAATGGACACAGTGAACATCTTTAGGCATCACTATCTTTTTTTTTTTTTTTCCTGTTCAATATTTTCCCGGGATCACTGTGTGAAAAGATATTAACGTTGTGTAAGAATAAGAATGCATACTGTTAAAGTAAAAGTAAAGAGATTTATTGAAGATTATGGTAGTTCAGTTTGTGTGTCAACTTGGCTGGGCCTGGTTGAATGGCTGGGCAGCTGGATGTAGTATTCCCCATGATGAGACTGGTAATTAACTCCATGGTGGACTCTACTGTGAGCAGCTGAGTAGCTGCCTTAGGGCTGTGGTCTGCTTCCCGTACAGAAGGAGAAGCCTTGGGGAACGGTCTCTAGCTTATGGCCCACTTGGACCCTGCATGTAGCCCTGTTGTTGTTGAGCAGCAGCCTGTCATGTTCTGCTGACCTTGGGACTTACAATGGGCTTGAGTTAATGGCCTGCCCTGTGGTTTGGTAACAGTGGGACTATGCCTTTTTACTTGTCAACTTTGGACTTGTCAGTCTCAGCAGCCAGCAACTATTTGAGTGAAGAAAAGCCTCTAGCTCCAGTGGGCCAGGAGCAGGAGGCAGAGCTGAACCCCAAGGTTGAAGGGCTTTCACCCAGTCCCTAGAGCCTGGCACTTTGAACTTGGACTTAAAGCCTCCAAACTGTAAGAAAATAAACTCCTGTTTGTTAAAGCCATCCCGTTTGTGGTATATTATTGTCAGAGTAGCACTAGGGAACCAGAACAAAGATTCAAAACCAGTTTGAACTATGGAAGATGCTTAAGTTCACAAAGTGAAAGCAAGTGCTCCTGATGAAGTGAAGGTGAGGAAGTACATTTACATGGTAAAATAAGGAACTAACAATACAATATATATGTAAAAAAAAAATTTAAATTTGATTTGGGTGAAAGTTTACAGTGCAAATTCACTTTCCATACAGCAGTTCATACACATTTTATTTCATGACACTGATTACAATCCCCATAATGCAACAACTCTCTTCTCACTTCCTCCGTTTACCTTTACCTGTGTCCTTTCCTATGCCTTCCTGCCCTCTGAGCTAGCTCCGTAGCCAAATACTGCCCGTCTGATCTCCCATGATTGATTGTTCTAAGGAGTGTACCTACCTGGTACAAATGTTCCCGTCTATTGTATGGCTGGAAGCCACGAGACGAGTTCAATTCCAAGCCTGAAGGGTGATTAGGGGCCTTCGCCTCAAGGTTTCACCAGTCTCTATCAGACCAGTAAGCCTGGTCTTTGTTTGACTTTGAGTTTTGTTCCACATTTTTCTCCCACTCTATCCAGGATCCTTTTCTGAGGAGTTGACAGTGGTAGCCAGGCACCATCTAGTTCCTCTGGTCTCATGATCATTATAGACTGAGGTTTGCATGGTCCACTAGTCCCTTGGACTAATTGTTTCCATGCATCTTTGGTTTTCTTCACTCTTCTTTGCTCCAGAAGAGGAGAGACCAATTGTTTCATCTAGATGGCTGCTTACAAGCTTTTAAGACCCCAGTTGCTACTCACCAAAGTAGGATGTAGAACACTGTTTTTGTGTAGTACGTTATGCCAGTTGTGCTTCTTGTTCCCTGCAACCATGGTTCTGAGTCCACAGGCCCAACAACTGACTCCCTTAGGGTGATTGCCTGTGGCTAAGAAGTTATCATAACTTTGTCCTCTGTTAGTTCTGTTTGTGTGGACATTCTTATAGCACATACAAATACATATGTAGAAATAGCATTTACCAAACTTGTAACAATACAGTATTTTTGATTAATGTTCAGAGATTTAGGGAAGTGGGAGTGGGACATTTCAAATGGGGTAATTAAGAGGAATTGTATCCAAGTGTCAGTGGACTACTTGGATCAGTCACATTCTTAAATTGCAGGAGAACACGACCATAGTGGCATACGAGATATTAAAAGGCATTCTTTCTCAAAAAACATTATGTTAAAATAGCTCCTTGGGCAAAACATTTCCTGAGGGTCTGCTTATGTAGGAGGTAGAAAGGCTGTTTTGAAGGTCCACTTGTGTGTTCTTGTTATTGTTGTTGTTGTTAGGTGCCATCGAGTCATTTCCGACTCATAGCGACCCCATGCACAGCAGAATGAAACACTGCCCAATCCCGTGCCAGCTCCATGATCCCTGCTATACTTGAGCCCATCATCACAGCCACCGTGTCAATCCATCTTGTTAGCCTTCCCCTCTTTGATCGATCTTCCACCCTACCAAGCATGACATCCTTCTCCAGGGAATGGTCCCTTCTGACAACATGACCAAAATAGGTGAGATGAAGTCTGGCTA
>NW_006922088.1:439108-440277 GCF_000298275.1 Orycteropus afer afer | reverse complement strand
AATGTACCAAACAGTGTTTCTTTGCTATTCATAAGGTTTTCCCTGGCCAATTCTTTGAGAAGTGGATGCCCTCTTCCTTCTTCCTAGCCTGTCTCAGTCTGTAAGCTGGGCTGATACCTGTGCACCATGTGCATCCTGCTGGGTTTGAAACACCAGTGGCTCAGCATCAAAACTCACATCAACACGTCACCACGGTAGGACAAACCAATAGACAAGTTTGTCTCCCTGATGGAAACCTCTCCTACCACCCTTACCTGGGTCCCTGCGGCTGACTGCTCCTCTGTCCTGGTTCTTGGGCCTTTTAATTCCCTTTTCCCCGCTCTCCTGCCCTGCTGCTTTGGGTATGCCTGGGCTCCCTCTCGTCACCTGGATCCCTGCAGCTGACACTTGTGTAGGAGGTTGATAAAGTGTTCTGAGGGTCGTCTTGGGTAGGAAATTGATGAGGCTATGTGAGTCAAGGGCCTTCAAGCATGTTTTTTGGACATATTTCCTTAGCTAGACTAGAGAGAGAAGGCTGTTTGCATCAAGATCCCCTTTGTGAATGTTCTTTTCACATGCTTACAGGTTTAAATATGTTCCAAGGTTAATGGTTGAGCCATGGGTCAACTTTCAGCGCAACAACAGACAGGACTATAAGGTGAACAATAACACCAGGGAGGTATGCACTCCCTAGAACAGCCAATCATATGACATCAAAAGGGCAGTATTTGCCCAGGGATAAAGCTCAGAGGACAAGAAGGGATGGGAAAGGAGGATGAATGGAAACAGGCATCACAAGGAAGAAGTGGGAAGATGCTGTTACATTATGAGGATTGGAAGCAATGTTGCAAAACCAAATGTGTACTCATGGTTGAATGGAGAATCAATTTGCTTTGTAAACTTTCACCCAAATCAAAATAAAAAGTGAAAAAATATATTAATGTTTGTTAAAGGAGTAAGTAAGCATTAAGATGGAGTCTGGACTTAGACTCAGGTTACCTACTTTTACTTAAACACCTTAATTTTAGGGTTATTGCACATTCCCTCTTTTAATCAAGGATTTTTGTGAACATCTTCTGATCGTTATTTTAATAATGCTTTCTTCTGCATGGGCTTTGTTTACTGTGTTCTTCTTTTAGGTGGTCACTTATTTTGATAAGCCTCTAAGACCTTGGAGGCTGTCATACAGG
>NW_006922088.1:435921-437868 GCF_000298275.1 Orycteropus afer afer | reverse complement strand
TGGCTAAAAGGAAATATAAGGCAACACTCTTTGGAAGGAATATTGGGCAATCTACTTCCATAGCGATACCACCTCGGAAACCCAAGGAGGGGTCGCTATGAGTCGGGTCCAACTCAATGGCAGTGAGTGAGTTTATGGTTGTCTAAGGCTACTTTAACCAATGACTGTAAGGCTCTTTCTTGAGCTATTATATTGTCAGTCGGTTCCCCAGCAATTTCGGCCATGGTGGGTGACAGGTTATGGACTTATTTCTCTGGTCAACTATTCCATATGTGGGGATAAGTGTCGATGAAAAGTCTTACCCCGTCCTGTGTTTTCAGCTAATGTATTAGTACCTTGGGCTTTGTCTTCATGTGAGTTTCTTTTACTCTTTTTTCTTTCTAATAGTTTCAGGTTATCAGTCCAGTGAAGGCTCTTATTATAAGAGTGAATATCTAAAGGGACTTGTAAATGACCTCGAGTGAATTGGCCTGTTATTCCCCAGCCATTTAAACAGGTCAACACCCAAGCATATGGTTTATTTTTCTGATTTGAGTTATTTTTTGTAGGATACTTGATACTCTAACCTTCAATATATATATATCCATAAGGGGTACAAACCATACCCTTTATCATTGTATGGAAAAGCGATGGTTTGATTTATCTGTATAAGCCAACTCTCCATTAAAGAATTATTACAAATGGATAATCTTCCCATTCTTAGGAGACGTTCAGAGGTAGAAAAAGGCTTGAAAAATCTTTGATAGTATCAGAGAAATTCTGTCCTTATTTCTTCTAAAAGATTTTTTACTGCTTTTCTTTTAAAAATAGAAGTATAAAATAAGAAGAATCAGAGGAGGGGAGGAGGTAGGTTATAAGTGTTAAAAGAAGTTGAGTCAACCTCGGTTAAGTTAAAGCATGGTAGTTGTGGCTGGGACGACCCAGGAGGGTGCCATAATGTGACCTATACAGTTTGCTTAAAGGTGATATCATAGTTTATTATAGCATCAGTGGTAGTCTATGAAGGGAAGGGCTAAAGGGTCAGAACTTTCTAGCCCTGATCAAGGACGAGGATGGCAGATCCAGCAGTCAGTGAGGTTACCAGTGGTACACACTGCTTCTTCTTGTTGTTGTTAGGGGCGATGGGGTTGTCTCCGACTCATAACCACCCTATGCACAGCAGAATGAAACACTGTCCGGTCCTGTGCCAGCCTCACAATGCTTGCTATACATGAGCCCATTGTTGCAGCCACTGGGTCAATCCATCTCACTGAGGACCTTCCCCTTCTTCATTGACCCTCCACTTTACCAAGCATGACATCCTTCTCCAGGGAATGGTTCCTCCTGAAGAAGGCTATCATGCTTGGTAAAGTGGTAAAAAGACACTTGGTAAAAGACACTGCTTAGGATAATCTAACAAAGGCATTTTCATGCCAAGTACTAGTGAGAGTCATGATATAGAGTAAGAGCAAAAGCTTCATAACAGTACTAACTAAAAGTGATATAATAAGGCAAATATCATAAAAATAATAGTATGATAAAGCAAATTCCCCCTTCAGTATGGAAAAAAGAGGATATTAAAACAGTATGCGATACCAACAATGTACAGTACAGCTACCAGCAGAAGAACAGCAATGAGTGTGAAACAAATAGCACATGTATCAATAGCCTGCATAGAGATTCTTACAGGGAATAATATAGACAAAGTACAAGGAGACTGGTGAGTAACAGGAGAAATGTCACAATTATGAAGCAAAACACAATGACAACAGTCTGCATGAAAATGTCTTACCAGCCAATGAACTGAAGTTGGTAAAATAAAGCCACTTCAAAAGCAGTAAGTACTAAACAAGGTTCAATAATTTTAAGTGCCAGGCAGAGTTGATATGATGTCATTCTGTGATCATGGGAGGACTGTCTGCTTCTGACATCATCTGCTTCTGGACACAAGGGCATTTGAATTGAACT